>NC_056559.1:1058163-1205189 GCF_013358625.1 Macadamia integrifolia
GGGGGGGGGGAGACAAATTACAACTATGCACTTCTTTTCATACATACATACAAGGAACAACTTTAAATCAAACACTACTTGACTAAGAGCAAAAATGAATTGACCAAAAGAGAGTATGACTTGAGTGGAAGGAGATAGTAGATAGTATAGTATATATATGCATGAGTGCACGCACGCGCATGTGACCAACTCTCACGATGAATGGTGATTTGGAATGGATTATTTCTATTAGTACTTGTCTTGTGTGGATTACTCTCTTTCCACCTCTTTTTTTCTCTTCTCTTGCGAGCTGGCTGTCTTTTTAAATCTGGTAAGCAATTTCTTCTCCTAAGATTAAGATCTCTTCTCCCTTATTACGCTTCTAATTTATCTGTCCATGTGTTGGACTGCTCACAAGATTTTTTTCTCTTTTCCATCGACCCCATCTTCTTGAAAAATATTTTCTCATGTCTTACCATTGACCACTCTTTTCTCCCTCAATTGCATGTCATGTGTTGGAGTTTATGTAATAGGGGTACTTTAGGAACTGTCTTTATATTAAGTTTTCCTAAGTTGTATTTTCCTTCTTTTCTCTTTTACCTCCCTAGGGAGGACTATGTAATTTCCCAAGTTATTAGTTTGAACCCAGTATAGGTGGGAAGAGTAAAATGCTCTCTCACGATTTGCACTCTTCATTTTCTTTCTCCTCTCAACTCCTCTCCTTTTTCTTCCTTCATATCTTCTCTTCTTCCCCATCATCTCTAGCCCTAATCTCTTTGATTTCCAACTCATTGATCTCCATTAATTGGACTATTTAAGTTCTGTTTTATTTCTGGAAAATCTGACCGTTAATTCTGAGATCAGATCTGGCCCATATTTAGTCGTCAAACCAAGATCTCTTCCATGCCATTAGTGGCCCCATTATTTGAATGCCGGAAGATCTGATTGAAACTGTACCACAGAGTATGGCTAACTCGTCTGAACCAAACTCGGGGTCACAGATCTTGTCTACAATATGGAACAAGTGACACATTTTAGTTCTGCTTGGTTTACTTTGTATTTTTTGGGAGTTCATAGCCCTTCTATAGTTCTATGGGATTGGGGTTTTCCTTATTTTTCTTTATTCTTTCTAATAAAATTTCTTGTAATCTGTGAAAAGAAGAAAGTCAAAAGGTTAGAAACTTTCATTTCAATTCATTTCATTTTGGATTGAAAAGTCAAATTACTTATTTACCAGTGTAAGAGTTGGAGTTGAGAACTCAATCAAAAAATTTCGATGAACTAAGCTGATTTTCACCAATTTTAGTTGTTTTAGCTGTATGCCACTTATTGGGGGTGGTATTTTAAAGAACATTGGCAGGGATTTTGCACCAAGAGGTTGTGCACGTGCCCTTTAAAGTTCATAATTTTAGTTTATCTTTTTTACTCTACTAGCCCATTTATATAATGTTGATGAAACATGGAGGTGGACCTCGGTGCAACGGCAAGGTTGCTCCTTGGTCGTGGGTTTGAGTCTGGGGTAAGGCTGTGACATTATAACCCTCCCCAGACCCCATAGTGGTAGGATCCTTGTGCATTGGGTACGCCCTTAATGTTGATGAAACATGAAATGCGATGAATTTTCGTCCTACAAATTTTTGCCAATTTTAAGCTGATTACAGATGTAATTAACCCCAATCGAGAACAATAATAGGCTCCAAACAATAGCTAAGAAATAGGTTCAGATCTGACAAAATGCTGTAACTGAGAATAACACCAGAAATTAGGTCAGCTAGAAAATAATTTGTAAGTCATGGATCCTGGCCCAGAAAGGGCTGAAACCAGGATCAAAGGTAAGACTTAGGATGTCCCATAAAACCCCAAATTATCTGCTGGAATTGATGGGGGATCACTGAGATATGAAACTTCTTGAATCTAGGGAAGGGAGATTTCAAAAAACTCCAAGCACAGGCCTCTGTAGGGCTCTTATCTCCTGGTCGAGAGTCTCTCTTGGGTGGCCCAAAAAAATCTCAAAATATCGCCTGAAACTTGCCAGGGATTAGGGAGATCTGGTGCTTGATTCCTGCCCAGAAAACCCTCCAAAACAGAGGTTGGTAGGTCTGATTCTTGAGTCTTCAGGTTTTCAATAGCAGCTGGATTTGATGGCCTATAGGACAGCTTCAATAGGTCTCAAACAGTAACTATCACACTCAGGAAACAAGAGAAAAATAACAGAACAGGGAGACGCAATGGAGCTCGATAGGTGTGGATGGGATAGGCTTTGTCAGCCTTGGGCTTCTCACCCACAGCTATCCCAACTGTTGAAGAATCTTTTTCAACTTGCAAGCAAAGCTCTCTAAAATTCATTAATCAACTGTGTAGAAGCTTACAATCGATGGCCAATTTATAGTTGTGGCATGGATCTTAAAATAGGAAAGTACAGGAATTGGAAACTATAAGAAAAAGGAAACTTTGTCTTCCTTGGCCAAGAAAAACTAGAAGGAAAACTTCTAGACAAATAACTTCCTAAACTGAAATTAAATACTTGGACAATAAGAAAACACAATAAAAAATGGAAATAAACTTCTTCTAGAATGCTGAATTGATGGAGCATGCTTGCTTGCTGGCTACGTCTCACATAGAGACAAAAATACATGTCAAAACTGGAATCGGTAGGGAGAAGATCTGATCTTCTAGAAGCTGGTTTTTGTTAGCTCGATTGGCTGGTTTGATTGGGCTGGTTTTGTGACTGGACAGATCATTCTAGAACCTGGCTCGATTGGACTTGGTTCTTGTTCTTCTCTGGCGGTACTTTAGTCCATCAATTTATAAATAGAGCAAAAGTTAACTAATAAAAATCATTTTTCATTAATCTCAGCAAATATTAACAATCAGTTATAACCATTCGCCCCAATTTATATGACTAGAGATTTTCTTTTGTTACATTAGCTAAGTTGATCTACGGATAGTTAAACACTAAATTACTATACTATCAGTCTCTTGCTTTTAAATCACATAAAAGATATCAATAATCAAATAAGTATTCAATAAAATGTAATTAATTAGCATTGATTTTTTTGACAATTCATATAAAATGGAATTCCTTGTTGGTTTTAAGTATTTTTTTTTTATTGTTGTTCTCTATCGTATAATGGGCTGTGTTCCCTTCGCTTTTTCTAACAAATCTTTAATCTATCAAAAATATTAAGTAAGCAGAATTAAAAAAAAAAAAATCATCTTTTATACAAATTACTAATTATTTGAACACAGATTTGAAACATATTCAATATTATAACACACTTTACTACTAATACTATAGTTTTTTTAGTGAAATACTAAGGTTCTATTTGATAACGCTTTTATTCCTGGAGAATGTTCTTTTCACGGAATTGTTCATTTTCGATTTATGCAGTGAGAACAGTCTAGTGGAATAGAAACAACGTTTGGTAAAACTGTTCCAAAAGTGTCCTTAGAACATGAAAAGAACATAAACAACGTTTGATAGACTTTGTACAAAACCACTTCAACAATAAACAACATCCAAAACCTTATCTCAACTTAATGGGTTCGTCTACATGGAGATTCCAAGTAAGGATGAGCACAAGGATCCATATAAAAAGATTGACGGGTTATGGCTAATTATAATTAGTGCCGGCTGTCAACCTGATGCACCACTACAAATCAGCCATAGGCTTATAATGACAGACTATAATATGGTACCGGCTATCTACCTGACGTCATAGTTTTTAAGGCGGTAAGGCGACGGAGGCGTTTGAGGGTCTTTCGGAGCGCCTTAGCAATAAGGCGGGTATAAAGCGTTGCCTTGTCCACTAAAGCGTTCCTGTGTAATTTTTTTATAAAACCAATCTATTTGGCTCAAATCCTAGTTGAATCCTATTACTCATATGTTAAATAGATATTAAAGGATCATATTTATACCAATGTCAGATATTCATTAAGAAAACAAATCAATAAAGTGAATAAACTAAGTTCATCTTCATCAATCATCAATCATATTAACTTATAATATAAATACATAATTATGAAATAAAATTATAAAAATAAAGAAAAGAAGACATAAAAAATATAAGTATTTATTATACTTACCTCTATGATGCCAAAATGAATGCCTTAGCCCTAAGGTCATCCACTATATTTTTACTCCTGTCAAAGAAGAATGAAGCTCACCATTGCCGGAGCAAAATGGTCGCCTGGATCAGTGGTTCTTCCTTATTCCTTGATTCCTTCTCAAAGCCCTTTCTTAAAACCCTGGACAAAATCCAAACCTTGTTTGTGAATCGTGTTTTTGTTTTGTTTGTTTTGGTTATTTTTGGTGGAGTAAAGTTGATCCCATACATCTCAAGTGTTAACAAAACCATACTTACCAATAAAAAATCTATATTTTGAATCTTCATCAAGTAATTTTAAAATGTGTTTAAAAAAAAAAAAAAATCCCATAAAGCGCCACTTCACATAAGGCGGAGCACTGCCTTACCATCTCTAGACCGCATCAGCGCCAAGGCGCTGCTAAGGCGTCGCCTTACCAGCGCCTTAAAAACTATGCCTGACGTACCATATAGATCGGTCAAGCCAAAGTGTCCTATATGCATTACATCCACCACCAAGACAATCCATCGCCCAACTTAATTTTATGAAAGGAGAATGAGAAAACGAAATCTTAACAGCCCCACTAAGCTCGAAAACACAACTCCGCATTGAAAACTATGTAATCAACACACAACTCCGCATTGAAAACTAGATATGCAACACACAACTCTGCGTTGAAAACTAGATAAGCAACCCACAACTCGAGCTGGAGGTATCTGTGAATGGCTCAAAGTAATGTAAAATTGAATCACAAATGATCCAATCCCAGGTAGGATCTTTGGTGAATTTCAAGAGTTAACTTGAATAAACAAGTAGAAGCAAAACAATAATTATTTGAACACAAAACAATAACTTTTTCCAGATCTTGAGAAGGGAAGGGCAGAATCGGTATTTTACAAATATCTCAAGATCAAGCCATCGGAAAGGGCCCAAATTTGAATCGATCTCCAAATTAGGGTTCTTGAATGCCTGGTCACAATTTGAGTTCGATCAGATGGCTGAATTGATTAATCCGAAAAAACGTGTGACATCTAAACTTCTAAAAGACTTGAAGAAATACAAGGAAAACTTGAAGAACAATACTTGTAGTTGGATAAAGAAGATGATGAAAGAACAAATAATAAAAGAAGAAGGATTGAGATGGGATGGATGTGAATGGGATGGTGGGATGGCTATGTTAGCCTGAGCCTCTCACCCACAACTATCTTTGTTGTTGAAGAAATTTTTTCTCAGAATTTTGGGAGCACAAAGTTGCAATATCGTTCATAAATTCGTGTGTAATTCTGTAGCCCCTTACAAACTTATATAGAAGACTCAAACACAGATTCAAACACCAAAAAAGAAAGGCCTAACCCAATCCTTAACTAATTAGGAAACCTAAACTGACTAGGAAACTGAAATAACAAAGAAAATAGACTCAAAATAGGACTCTAACTAAACTAATGAATTAAATCTCATTTTCTTACATTTTACCCATATTTTAGGCCCATTATAAAGAAAACTCATGGGATCAAAGGCCCAATACATACATAACCCAACCCAAGGCTTATTTTTAATAAAATAAGCCCATTAAGTGACTTATTTGCATCACCAAGCCTCCAACTCGTTTTCAATAATGTTATCCCATGCAAACCTACTACATTATGTCCATTAATGTGCCACTTACGCCAACGCAATATGGCTGAAATCCTATGATGTTTTCCCATGCTATCCAGAGCGTAGGCTTGCTTTGAGCACTCTAATTTCTTCAAAGTAACAGCTCTGGAGGCACGACCCGGCCAATTAAGGCCAGAAGCGCATCGCCGACAGAAGGGACAAGATGACCTGTACACATTGTGAGGCAGGCTGATCGGCCCATCCCAAACAAGCTATTAAGTTGTTTGGTCAAACCACTGAAACCAATAATTATGGAATGCCATTTTAATAGCGCACATGTGTTCTCAACTTTTACGAAGTCTTAAAATTTGCATAAACGTTAGTAGCCATCATCCAATCATAACGAAAATACTAAACCAACTAATGGCATTATAAAACTTTTTTCAATCTTTTCTATAAAGGGGAAGGGAGCTTGTTTTGATACTTCTATCAATCTTCTCAAGTCAACAATTCTATATATGTGATTATGGCTAGATAGATAGAGACTTGGGAGTCCCAATCAATGAGATTGGGCTGCCAAGCTCTTCGCATTATATAGACCAGCAAATACATACTCCTAGTAGGAATAGGAAACAATAAAATAGGAAATAAAGCTAACTTCTAATTCTAATCTACTAACAAACTATAGTTAGACTAGAATAACCCTAAGGGGAGTCGTGGCTTGCGCTGGACAGCTGGCCATGACACCTCACGCAATACTTCTAACACTCCCCCTCAAGCTGGAGCATAGATGTTAATTATGCCTAGCTTGTTACAAATATAGTCCACTCTACCACTCCTCAAATACTTAGTGAAAACATCTGCAAGTTGTTCTTCTATGCGAACATGACTTGTAGAATTGCTCCTTGTTGTGACTTTTCTCGAACAAAGTGACAGTTTACTTCAATATGTTTTGTCCTCTCATGGAGCACTGGATTTGATGTAATATGGATTGCAGCTTGGTTATCACACCACAACTGTATAGAAGAAGTGCACTCAAACCGAAGTTCTGTCAAAAACTGCTTTACCCACATCGATTCACAAGTGACTTAAGCCATAGCACGATACTCAGACTCAGCGCTAGACCTTGCCACAACAGCCTGCTTTTTGCTCTCCCAAGACATAAGATTTCCACCAATAAAAGTACAATATCCTATAGTTGACCGCCTATCAATAGGAGATCCAACCCAATTAGCATTATAGAAACTTTCAATACGATAATGTCCATGATTAGGGTACAACAGACCACGACCAAGAGCTTTCTTGAGATATCTCAGAATACGAACATTGGCATCCCAATGTGAAGTTTGTGCGAGACGAAAGAAACTGACTCACAACACTAACAGGGAAGGCAATATCAGGTCGAGTGATAGTCAAATAATTCAGCTTTCCCACCAACCTCCTATATTTCTCAGTATCTTCTAACACATTACCTTTTTCAGATGTAAGTTTCACATTTGGATCCATTGGAGTGTCAAGGGGTTTGGTTCCTAATACACCAGTTTCTGTAAGCAAATCCAAAACATATTTTCTCTAAAACAGAGAAATTCCCTTCCTTGACTAAGCAACTTCAATCCTTAGAAAATACTTCAACCTTCCTAGATCCTTAGTTTGAAATTGTTGTTGTAAATGTGCTTTCAAACTTTGGATTCCTTTAACATCATCTCCACTAATGATAATGTCATCAACATATACAACCAAAAATATCCTCCCTACATCAGACTTCCAATAGAACACAGAATGATCATTGTCAGACCTTGACATCCCAAATGCACAAACAACATCAGTGAACCTACCAAATCATGCCCGAGGAGACTGTTTCAGCATGTACAAGGACTTTTTAAGCTTGCACACCTTTCCACACTCCCCCTGAGAAACAAAAGTTGGAGGTTGCTCCATATACACCTTACGGAAATTACCGTGAAGAAATGCATTCTTCACATCAAGCTAAAACAACGGCCAATGAGACGAAGCTGCAAGAGAAATCAAAATATGAACATAAGCCAACTTGGTAAAAGGAGAAAAGGTATTTGATAGTCAACACCATAAACCTGAGCATACTCTTTTCGCTAAGGATCAAAGTATCAGTATCGATCACCATATTGGTCGGCTAAAATTAAGATATGTATCATAGGGTATCGTACCGTATTGGAGATACGCTAAAGATATGAATATAAATGGATAGGAAACACTTTTTTATACACTTTTGCATTAAAAAAAAAAGTAAAAAAAAAAAAAAAAAAAAAAAAAAAAAAGCTATAGATGACATGTATTATGCAAAAACACTAAATTGAGAGCATCGCACTGAGAATCCAAGGTTTGTAGTTGTTTATGGGTGTAAAATCCTTGTTTCCAACTTTGATTTCCACTTTAGTTAGAGAGAATAACATTGGTATCCATTTTGGGTATGTGAGGAACCTATAACCCAAAAAGAGACATTTAAGGTCTTGAGGATTCAACTTTGATAAAACTGGACGATGATTACGAATAAAACAAACACATCCAAAAGCATAGGGGTGGGTGAGTTGCATGAATGTGGTCGCCAAGAGTGTTGTTACACGAATGGGCCTCAAACCAGAGTCCCACCCGAAACCTCACAAGGTTGCCTGGGTAGATCAGTCCACCATTCCTGTTAATCTGAGGTGTCTAGTTCCCTTACACTTAGCAGGATATGAGGATCGAGTGTGGTGTGATGTTCTAGAGATGGATGTTGCTCACATCATCCTAGGTAGGCCTTGGTTATATGATCGGGATGTCACTAATTATGGGAAGTCCAACACCTATGTCTTTGAATTTCAAGGGAAGAAGATCAGGCTGACCCCCAATGCCCCTAGGAAAGTAAGGGTCCCAGAGAACTAGGGAAGTACGTCCAAACATACCCCCTTTTAAAATACTCAATATCTTAAATCAACAACAGTTTGAAGGAGAGTGTAAAGAGTTGGGGGTTATTTATGCTCTAGTTGCCATACAAAGTAATACCATTACGTCAAGCATATTCACTAAGGCTCCTAGAGAAGTACAACCCTTGTTAAGGAAGTTTGAGGCTATTCCCCGAGGAACTACCTGACGAACTACCACCTATGCGTGACATCCAGCACGCCATTGACCTAGTTCTAGGATCTTCTCTCCAAAACTTTTCCTATTACCGTATGAATCCCAAAGAGCACGCTGAACTTAAGCGGTAAGTGGATGAATTGCTATAAAACGGATTAATTAGGGAGAGCCTTAGCCAATGTGCAGTACCTGCCTTGCTCACGCCAAAGAAAGATGGCACCTGGCGGATGTGTGTTGATAGTAGAGCCATCAATAAAATCACTATCAAGTATAGGTCCCCTATCCCTAGGCTTGATGACATATTGGATATGATGGCCAACCAAGGATTAAAGTATCGGTATCGGTTGCCTTATCGGTCGGCCAAAATTAAGATACATATCGGAGGGTATCATTTCGTATCGGAGATATGCTAAGATACACTAAAGATACACACATAAATGGATAGGAAACACTTTTTTATACACTTTTGCATAAAAAAAATTGTTAAAAAAAGCTATAGACAACATGTATTATGCATAAACATTGAATTGAGAGTATCGCACTAAGAATCCAAGGTTTTTAGTTGTCCTATACATGTAAAATCCTTGTTCCTAATCTTTATTTCCACTTTAGTTAGAGAAAAAAAGGGTTGGCGACAATTTTGGAACAAAAACCCTCAAAGAATCGTGTTTTCTTGAAAAATGACCCATTTTAGCCATTATATGACCGTACCGCACCGTATCGGTGTGTATCGTACCGTATTGGTATGTATCTATCGATACATACCGAAACATACATTTCACCTTGATTTTTTAATTTTTCAGAGTATCGATACATATCGTATCGTATTGGTGGTGTATCTATGCGTATTGGTTTGTATTGTAGGATACATATCGATACAAAATGATTTAAAAAATTTCATGTATCGTATCGGTAAGGGCTGATACAGATACGTATCGGTAAGGGCCGATACAGATCTGTATCGGTCGATACGGTGCTATACGTACCAATACTTAAAGCTATGTGGCCAACTCATCAATCTTTTCAAAGGTTGATCTTAAGAGTAGATATCACCAAATTCGGGTTAGGCCTGGAGATGAGTGGAAAACAACTTTCAAAACAAAGGATGGCTTTTTCGAATGGCTAGTTATGCCTTTTGGCTTGTCAAATGGACCTAGCACCTTCATAAGGATAATGAATCAGGTGTTACAACCATTCATTGGCAAGTTTCTAGTGGTCTACTTTGATGACATCCTCATCTACAGTAAGACCCCATATTCCCACTTGGATCACTTACAACAGGTTTTTCATGTGCTAATGGCTATTGCAAGAAAAACTTTATGTCAACCTCAAGAAATGTACCTTCATGAGTGACCAAGTCATCTTTTTAGGGTTTGTCGTGTCAGCACAAGGAATATCTACCGACCTTGAGAAAGTAAGGGCGATTGTAGAGTGGTCTGAGCCAACTAATGTCCATGAAGTGCGAAGTTTTCATTGCTTAGATACTTTCTACAGGAGGTTCATTTACCGGTTTAGTTCCATTATGTCTCCTATCACAGATTGTATGAAAAAGAAGGAGTTTCAATGGACTAAAAGTGATATGAAGGCCTTTAATGAAATTAAGAAGCTAATGACGGAGGCTCCCATCCTACATCTCCCAGATTTTTCTAAGGTCTTCGAAGTAAATTGTGATGCATTTGGTATTGGAATAGGTGGTGTCCTAGGGCAAGAAGGGCATCCTCTTGCCTACTTTAGTGAGAAGTTTAATGAAGCTAGGCAACGATATTCCACAAACGATAAAGAATTCTATGCGGTTGTCCAAGCACTACGCTACGAGCGACATTACTTTTTACCTCAAGAATTCGTGCTATTCTCTGACCACCAGGCTTTGAGGTACCTGAATGCCCAAAAGAAATTAAACCAGAGACATGCTGAGTGGGTTGAATTCCTCAAAGAGTACACTTTTATACTCAAACATCGACCTGGTGTTGAGAATACCCCAATAGAGGCATTAAATCGGGTGAACATGTTCCTCAGTCACTCAAATGCTAGGAGTCGAGCCAATGTGTTACTCCAGACCATGAGTGTAGAGGGTATAGGATTCGAGCGAGTCAAGGACCAATACCCCACTTGTCCTGATTTTAGTGAGTTCACTTCCTTGAGTGGAGGTAACCCTGTTAGTTGTTCGGATTACTTGCTGAGGGATGGCTTCCTTTTTAAAAGAAGCAAGTTGTGTATTCCTATGACCTCACTTTGAGATTTCCTGATCTGGGAATTGCATGCTGGGGGAGTCGTTGGCCACTTTGGTCGGGATAAGACCATCACCCTCGTTAAGGACCGATTCTTTTGGCCTGGACTAAAAAGGGATGTTGTTAGAGTTGTGAGTCAGTGTATGACATGCCAAACTGCCAAACAACAAAAGCAAAACACTGGATTGTATACTCCCCTACCTGTTCCCCATATCTCATGGCAAGACTTTAGCATGGATTTTGAGCTCGGTCTGCCAAAAACCTTGAGAGGCCATGATTCTGTCTGTGGTTGTAGATCGCTTCTCGAAGATGGCACACTTCATTTCATGTTCCAAGAACTTTGATGCATCCATAGTGGCCAAACTTTTTTTTTTTTGATGAGGTTGTCAAGTACCATGGGTTACCCCTAACCATAGTGTCTGATAGGGATGTTAAGTTCACCAGTCATTTTTGGAGGACCCTATGGCGGATAATGGGTACTAAGCTCCGTTTCTCCTCTGCTTTCCATCCTCAAACTGATGGCCAGACTGAGGTTGTCAATAGGGGTCTGGGAAATTTGTAACGTTGCCTCATAGGAGAGCACTTTACCAATTGGGATCGAGTCCTTAGCCAAGCCGAGTTCGCATACAATAGCTCTAAGAACTGTACCACTGGTCTGTCACTCTTTGAGATTTGTTCACGGTACCAACCTGAAGCACCCATAGATCTTGTCCCAGTTGTGTCCAGTTTTAGGGCCTCCCCGTCAGCCGAGTCTTTTGCACAACACATACATGATTTGCATGCAGATATAAGACATCAGATAGCGTTGAGCAATGATCAATACAAATCAAAGGCGGATGTGCATTGAAGGCTATAGGAATTTCAAGAGGGAGATATGGTGATGGTTAGAATCAAGCCGCAACGTTTTGTTAGGGAAAAAGCGAGCAAACTACATGCTCGTAGCACAAGTCCTTTCAAGGTTCTTAAGAAGATAGGTGCCAATGCCTATGTCCTTGATCTACCAGCTAATATGGAAATCAATAATATTTTTAATGTGGAAGATCTTGTCCCATACCATGGCGCCTCCACCATTACCCCCTTCTATCTTGATGACCTTGAAGACTTTCCTTTCACCCTTGATGAAACTGTTGACCCAATCCAGTCCCTTCCCCCCACCTCCTTGCCACCTGTACCTAAGATTACTAGGAGAACTAAAGAAATTGAGGAAATACTTGATGAGAGAATTGTGTCTGCACACAAGGGAGGCTCTTGAGAACTCTTGGTCAAATGGCATGGGCTCCCCAAGGTTGACAACACATGGATCACCCTTAAAGAAGCCAAGCAACTTAGCCCGGATATACTTGAGTACTACATGAGTTATAATTCACCGGAGGTGAATTCCTCCAAGCTGGGGAGAGTTGATGGGGACATCCAAGTGTACCACAGACGTTGCCGCAAAAACCAGACACGTTCACTATGGCTGGAAGACACTTTCATGGAAGGAAGCTAGAAGAGAAGGAGGAAAGAAGAAGGAAAGGACAAAAAGGTTAGGTGAGGGTTAGTACCTTACTACCTTACCTGGTATTCAGATCAGAGGAGAAGGAGAAGAAACAGAGCTCACAGTGGGAAGGAGTGACCTACTTCACGTTAAAACATAGTAGGGGAGAGAGAAAGAGAGATGCGCATGGCTCAAGAGAGTCGTTTTTTTATTTTCTTCTTTCAATTGAAAATTAATCATGGCCCTTGGCCTTACATATGTAGGAAAATAAATACTAAAAAAGGAAATACTAACTAGGAAATTAATCCAACATAAAAAGAAGTCTCCTAATTTAACCCAACAACTTGGGGCAAATAAGAGGACATTATTCAGTTTCCTAAGTTATCTCAAAGTCCTAGAAAACAAATAAAGAGATTAGGAAAATAAAATAGGTAACTAATAGATCTCTCCTCTTGCGCCAACTAATCAATGGGGTCCACGATTGGTTGGCCAATCAGGACAAAAGGAGAGAGAGGGATGAGACTAGTGGTAGTCTCCTCTCTCTTCTTTCTCTCGGCAAGACAAAGGAGAAGGGTCAACAACTCTTCCTACTTCGTTCCTCTTCTTCTAGCTTTCCTTCCATGAAAGTGTCTTCCAGCCATGGTGAATGTGGCTGGTTTTTTACAGCGGCGTCTTTGGTACACTTGGATGTCCCAATCAAAGAGCAGTAGTAAAGGTAGCACCTGTAGGAGAGAGAGCATCATAGGAAATAAACTGGGCTATAGGATTAGTACAAGCTCTCTTGCCCTTTCGAGCAGTAATAGGAGGTCTAACTCAGAAGGAGAAGAAATGTTACCTAACTGAGGAAGATGGAACTCAGGATGTGGATTCAAAGAGGACTCTTGGCAGGACTTCTTTGTCCTTCTTGTGTATACAATAACATATGCCTTCTCTGTTCAAGGCCCACCAGTCTCTCCACAGTGTCAACATCATCCACCTCTTTATGTTTCCCAATATCAAAAGAGAAAGGAGTAAGAGGCTAAGGAGTAAGAAATGGAATATCATCAGCATCCTTTTCGCTTGCATTCCCATTCTCCCCTTAAAGAGGATGCTGAGGAGTAGCAAAGAAAGGCACAGACTCAAGGAAGGTGACATCTTTGAAAATAAATCGCCTACGAGAGGAAGGGTGATAACACTTGTAGCCTTTGGTAGTAGAAGATTACCCAAAGAAGAGGCATTTGAGAGCCTTGGGATCAAGTTTTGTGGGGGGAGGATTTTTTAATATGCGCATAACAAATACAGCCAAACACTCGGGGAGGAAGGGAAAAAGCAGAAGATTAAGGGGACAAGAGTGCAATGGGGTTCTGGGACCCCAAGAATTTTGGTAGGCATGCGATTGATGAGAAATGTAGCAGTAAGGACAGCTTCAGACCAGAAAGTTTTAGGAACATGCATACCAAATAGAAGGCTTCTACCAACTTTTAGTAAATGGCAATTTTTCCTCTCAGCCACCCTATTTTGTTGGGGGGTGCCAACACACATAAGCTGATGGATAATACCATTGTCAGTAAAAAAATCCTGTAGACCACCATACATGTACTCTCCCCCTTTATCAGATCAGACAATTTTGATCCTGGTTTCAAACTGGATGTGGACCATTTTATAAAAGTTTTTGAAGGCATCATAAACCTCACTTTTCTATTTCATAAGAACAGTCCAAGTGCAACGAGAGAAATTATTAACAAATGAAACAAAGTAACGATGGCCAAATAAAGAGGTAAAAGGACAAGGTCCCCAGACATCTATATGCACAATGTGAAAGGTGTTGCAATATAAAAACCTTGTAACCAAAACCACAAACCAGAAAAGAGAAGAAGATAAGAGGAGAAGAAGAATAGCCGATAGCAGTCCGAAAACAGAGCAGACTGTGATCAGTCCAGAATAGGTCTGATCGCAGGTTATTTTGTTGTATATATAGAGCATAAAACAAATAACACATTTACAAAACAGCCCCTTACAAGGGGGGCAAGCCTAAAAACCAAGTATGAACCCGATAGGACCAAAAGGCCCCTATCGGGTTCTGAGATTAGCGCTAATCCCTTATCGGGATTAGATAATCTCAACACTCCCCCTTAAGCTGGAGCATATACATCACCCATGCTCAGCTTGGTAAAACCATTGCGAAAAGTAGGGGCAAACAAGGACTTAGTGAACATGTCAGCTAACTGATTCAATGAAGGAACAAATGGAGTCTCAATCAGCCTCTTCAGAACAACAGTACGAACAAAATGGCAGTCCACTTCTATGTGTTTAGTTCTCTCATGGAAGACTAGATTACTAGCAATATAAACCGTAGCTTGGTTGTCACAATACATTTTCGTTGGCTTGGTTATTGGAAACCCTAGTTCCAAGAGTAATGACTGCAGCCATATCAACTCAGCAGTGGTATGAGCCATGGCTCTGTACTCAGCTTCTGCACTGGACTGGGTAATAGTAGTCTGCTTCTTGCTGTGCCACGTAACAAGATTACCTCCAACAAATGTGCAGTATCCAGTAGTAGATCTTCGATCACTAGTAGATCCAACCCAATCAGCATCAAAATACCCCACTAGGTCCATATACCGATTAGGATTGTAAATCAAACCTTTTCCCAGGGCACCTTTGAGATAGCGAAGAACATGAACAATAGTATCCCAATGTGCTTTCTGAGGAGACTGCATGAACTGACTAAGAACTCCAACAACATAGAAAATATCAGGATGAGTCACAGTGAGGTAAATTAACTTGCCAATCAAGCTCCTGTACTGATGCACATCCTAGAGGGGTTCACCATCATCCACACCAAACTTTTGGTGAGGATCCATAGGAATATCAACAGGTCTGGATGCAAGCATCCCAGTATTAGATAGAAGATCCACCATATACTTCCTTTGAGACAGATTGATCCCTTTCTTGCATCGGATTACCTCAATCCCAAGGAAATAATGAAGTTGGCCTAGATCCTTTGTCTGAAAATGGTGCTAGAGATGATCTTTTACTTCAGAAATTCCTGCCTCACAATTACCAGTCAGAATAATGTCATCAACATATACAACCAAGACAACCAGCTTATCACCTCTGCGATGAACAAACACAAAATGATCAGAATAACACAGAAAAACCATAAGTAGCTATGGTAGCACTGAGCTTGTCAAACCATGCCCGAGGAGACTGTTTCAACCTATATATAGCCTTGTGTAAGCAACACACAAGACCTGTACTCTCCCCCTGAGCAATATACCCCGGAGGTTGCTCCATATACACCTCTTCCTGTAGATCACCATTTAAGAAGGCATTCTTGATGTCCAACTGAAATAAGGGCCAATCAAAGTTGACAGCAAGAGAAATAAGAAGACGAACAGAATTCATTCTAGCAATCGGAGAGAAGGTCTCAAAGTAATCAACACCATATGTTTGAGTATACCCCTTAGCAACCGAACGGGCCTTCAACCGCTCAACAGAGCCATCAGAATGATACTTAATAGTGTACACCCAGCGACACTACACCAGATCCTTACCAGGAGGTAAATCTACCCGACTCTAAGTACCATGACTCAAAGGAGCATCCATTTCTACATCCATGGCAGCCTTCTATCCATGGATACAGAGGGCCTCAGTGTGGGTACGGGGAATAGGGTTAGTGGAAAGGGATAGGACTAGATCATGGATAGGAGAGGGAAGATGAGATAAAGATACAAATTTATCAATAGGGTATACAACCATAGATTTGCGAGTACAAGAGCGAGTACCTTTCCTGTGCGTAATTGGTAAGTCATCAGACGAAGGAGGAAGAGGAGCTTCACCAGAGGAAGCCGACAGTGGAAGGATAGAAGCATCTGGAGTAATTACCTCGCCACTTGGCTGTCCAATCTTCTTCCAACACTGATAAACCTGAAGAGGAGGGGAGTCACTGGCACCAGGAGCATCAGGGAAGGGTATAAGGGAGGGTATGGGTGGAGGAGATGGAGAGGCCACTCTACACTAGACGAGGGCACTGGAGGAGGGTAGAATGAAGTACCTTCAAAGGTCACATCGGCACTGACAAAATTCCTGTGTAGTAGGGTCATAACACTTATACCCTTTCTCAGTACGAGAATAGCCCAAAAAAATACATTTAGTAGACCTATGAGACAACTTATCAACTTGTATGTGTAAATTATGAACAAAGCACACACCCAAAAACCTGAGGAGGAACTGGAAAACTCGAAAAATTAGGGAATATAACAGAGAAGGGAGATTTTTCGGACAAAACAGAAGATGGCATGTGATTAATCAAATGACATGCACTTAAGACACCATCACAACAAAAATGCTTAGGAACATGCATATGCAACATCGTGGCTCGGGCAACCTCAAGGAGGTGCCGATTTTTGCGCTCGGCTACTCCATTTTGCTGTGGAGTATAGGCACAACTAGTTTGGTGGATCATCCCATGAGTATCACAAAAATCAGAAATATCAGTTTGAGTATATTCTAAAGCATTATCAGAACGAAAGATTTTAATAGGAATGCTAAACTGAGTCTTTATTTCATTATGGAATTTTGTAAATACATGTAAAAATTCAGAAATGTCCTTTAACATGTAAAGCCATGTAAGGCGAGAATGATCTTCTACAAAAGTCACAAAATACCGAAACCCAAATCTATTACTGACTCTGCATGGACCCCATACATCAGAGTGGACTAAAGAAAATGAAGACGGACTATGAGACAGAGCGAGATGGGAATGACACACGGTGATGTTTCCCCAACCCACAAGCCTCACACTCTAACCTAGGAGTAGACTTAAAACTAGGAAGTAAAAGCTGTAACCTAGAAAGCGACAAATGACCTAAACGACAATGCCATTGGAAAGGAGTGATGCCCCCAACAGCCGTAGCAACAGAAGAGGTAGGAAAGCCGCTATTGAGGTAATATAATCCATCCTATTCACGCCCTCCACCAATCGTCTTTCTCGTGTGAAGGTCCTGAAAGACACAGTAAGAAAGAAAGAATGTTACTGAGCAATTTAACGAGCTAGTTAGTTAACTCACAGAGAGAAGACTTAATGGAAATTGAGGAACATGTAAGACAGGATAAGTTTATGGATGGGGTAGGTGAGATAGAACAGTGACCTAGAACCGGTGTTGAAGCAGCATTAGCAAGGATCACAGAGTTAGAACTGGAACTAGTAGAAAAGTCCTTAAAAAGTGATGACTTACCGGTCATATGGGTAGAAGCACCTGAATCAATGATCCAGGGGGTAGATGTAGTAGTAAGAAGGGCTGAGGTACCTGTGTGGGCTAGGGTAGTAGCGGATGTGGACGCACCAATAGATGTATTAGCAGATGCCTCAAGAGTGTGCAAGTGCTGAAGCAATTGGTTGATGTCATCGCGTAGACCGGTAGCTGAATCTCCTGAAGAAGATGTTGGTTTAGTGTCAGCGGGAGCCATTGTGTTCGTACCCTCATCTGACACTGCATGATTGGCTAACTGTGTTGCCCATTCTGGTTTGCCATGCTTTGCCCAACAAGTCTCCACAGTATGGTTGGGTTTTACTAAAAAAGTACATTGGCGAGCTGTATGATCAGAGGACTGTCCACCAGATCCACGACCAGCCGACCCACAACCTCCCCCACGACCGAGACCACGTCCACGGTTGGCATGAAAGGCAGAATTGTCTTTGGAAGACTGATCAGGTTTTGTGGAGGAGGTAATTCGCTGCAGTCGTGCGTAGGTATCATTCAGAGTAGGCACAGTATCCCCTGCCAATAAGTGACCCTTCACTGCCTTCAAGTCATTGTTCAGACCAGCCAAGAATTTGGAGACGAAGAACTCATTACGCTGAGCCTTCAATTTATCAATGTCAATGGTCAAGGGTTGGAAGACATTGAGTTCTTCAACCATACCCCTGAAAGTACTGTAATATTCTGCAAGTGGCTTGTCTGACTGACGAAACTGAAACAGTTTTTCATAGATATCATAGATACGAGTCATGTTCTTCTCCTGAGAGTAGGTCTCCTTCAAGTCATTCCACACTCCTTTTGCAGTAGAATGAAACATAACATTAGCAGTGACATCTGGTTCCATATTGTTCTATAACCATATGAGGATTAAAGCATTCTCTTTCTGCCACTGAGTATAACCAGAGTCAGATTCTTTGGGAGGATCAATGGCGGTGTAATCAAGCTTGTCCTTTACCATCAGATAAACCTTGACCGACTGAGCCCAAAGAAGATAGTTCGAGCTTCCCTTAAGCCTAATAGATGTAATCTGGACATTCACATTGTCCGAGGTAGAAGTAGTAGTAGTAGTAGTAGGGGATTTGATCTCAGCCATGAGAATCAAATAATAATCTCCCACAAATCAGATCTGAAACACCAGCAGCAGTAAGCAATCGAAACCACAAACACCAAAAAAAATATTGATCCGATAGGGGCAGCAGTTAGGGTCGAGCTACCCTTGATAGAAGAGCAAACAAATCTGCTAGAGAAGGTAGTAGCATAGGAAGATAAAACAGCGGACAGCAGCACTTCAATATCAACAGTTAATCAGCCCACAAATAGGGGCAGCAGCAAAACACACTACAGAAACAGGGGCAGCAGCCATAAAAACAGGGAGGGAGAAGTCTCGACCTCAACCAGTACACATACGAAGCAAGTAGTAATAAAAAAGAGACCTAGTTTTACTTATATCATGATAACTAGGTCAAACCAGGTAATAGATGCAGCAAGGAGGTGGCTGCACACCAGAAAAACAATACTGCTAGGTCGAAATCAGCAGCGATGATTTGTGCTCAGCCAATCGATGTGATTTAGACTTGCTCTGATACCATGTTGCAATATAAAAACCTTGTAACCAAAACCAGAAACCAGAAAAGAGAAGAAGAAGATAAGAGGAGAAGAAGAAGAAGAGAAGAAGAAGAGCCGATAGCAGTCCGAAAACAGAGCAGCCTGCTATCAGTCCAGAATAGGTCTGACCGCAGGTTATTATGTTGTATACATAGAGCATAAAACAAAAAACACAATTACAAAATAGCCCCTCACAAGGGGGGGGGGAACCCTAAAAACCAAGTATGAATCCTATAGGACCAAAAGGCCCCTATCGGGTTCTGAGATTAGCGCTAATCTCAACAAAAGGGAACAACAGATTTACTACCATGATATGGATAAGCGGAACAACAATGTTTAGCAAAAGTACATGGTTCATAATGAAATACATGAGAAGAAAAAGACGTAAATAAATGAGGTAATTGCTTCCTCATAACAACAAAAGATGGATGTCCCAAACGTTGATGCAAAAGCATCATAGAATCCATAGAGCTACTATCACTACGACCACATGCATAGGACTGTGCTGTAGTAAAAGAATATGATTGGGGCTCAAGGCGATAGAGTCCGCTCTCCTCACATCCACTGCCAATAATACTCTTCGTCACCAAATCCTAAAAAAGACAGTGGGAAGGGAAAAAAGTGATACAACAATTCAAAGACTTAGTCAAAGTACTCACAGACAAAAGGTTCAAGGTAAGGTTAGGGACATGGAGAACTGACTTAAGTGAAATAGAAGTAATGGGAATACTGCCTTTACCGGAAACCGGGGAAAGGGTACCATCAGTCACCCAAATCTTATCCTTACCTGAACAAATAGAGTAAGAATCATAATAGTGAGACGTACCAGTCATGTGGTCAGTGGCCCCAGAGTAAATAACTCATGACGGAGCTGTGGAAGGTGCAGATGAGGTGACATGCATAACAGAAGCTGAGGCATCCTGCGAGGTAGATGGACTATCAAGCTGAGACATGAATCGGCAGAGCACTGCAATATCATCACTAGAGAAGGAGCTGGTATTTGCCTGTGAGGGTCCTCAAGGACCAGTCTCTGTCACAGTAGCATGGGCTGTAGCCCCACCTCGGCGACTACCACATGTACTAGTAGACCCACCACGTGTACTAGGGCGGCCATGGAGCACCCACACCTACCCCGAGTGTGCCCAGGTTTCCCACAATGATCACATTGTCGGGGTCTCTCCTTGCCATCCCCACAGGAAGATCCTTGGCCTCGGCCGCCTCTATGCTAGTCTCTGTGATTGGTGAAAGAAAGAGCAGATCGCTTAAGTGGAGGAGTAGACTCCATAGTACTTCTTCTGGTCTCCTCACTCATAAGTAGCTGCACACCTCATCAAGAGATGGAAGGGGTGACCGTCCCAAAATCTGTATCCGGATTTTCTCATAATCCTAGTTCAACCCTCCTAGTAAGATTAGAACTCTCTCCTTTTCAAGGGACCTGTAGACCTTGGCTTCATCATCGGGATTAGATAATTGAAGGTCCCGATAATAATCATTCTCTTCCCAGAGTCCCACAAATGTGTTGTAATAGTCAGAGATAGTCTTGTTTCCCTGCTTCATAGAGAAAGCCTTTTGAAGGAGTTGATAGACCTTAATAGAGTCACCCACCCTATCATAGGTCTTAGAGACACTGTCCTAGATATCCTTAGCAGTTTCCTTTCGGATAAATCTCCTACCAATCTTAGGTTTCATGGAAAAAAGTAGCCAAGTCATAACAGTGGAATTCGCAGTTTCCCATTTATGATATTCTGGATTAGAGACAGCGAGACAACTAGAGCCTTGATAGTCCCATTAATATATCCAATTTCCCTCGACTCCTCAAGGATAACTTCATAGAGTCCAAGTAATTGGTGCTATCCAACTTGACTAGGGAAATTTGAGTGTTGGGGTTGTCAAAGACAATCTGGCTGGGATTAGTACTACTCGACCCAGATGAGGTGGCTTCCAAAGGTTCATTGAGGTCAGACATGGTGAGTGGATACTCCTAAACAACCACGGTTGGAGATCCAAAGCAAGGGGTAACACAATACCCAAATACTGTCTTCTCGAAACAAAAAAAAATTCCAGCAAGCAAAAACAAACTTGAAGCTTGAATGAGACCAATTTAATGCACTAGTAACTGTAGTACTTCATTCCAAAATCACCCATGCATTATAGGATAGGGTACATTCATAAAAAAACAACTCAAGAACACCATATAGGTCATTTCAGACTATAAAAGCATAAAACAGAGTACCAGCGATACCTGGCAGCAAGCTTGAAAATGAGTTGTGCTGTAACAACACCACAACTCCTGAACCGCAGCTTATGATGGCCAAACCAAGGTCCTTGGGTGACACATACAAGCCTAGCCCCATCTCCAACAGCCACTTGAGGAGAGAGAAAGAGAAACTCCAAGGAGGAGCTGGCGGTAATGTTGGACAAGGACCAAAAACGTGTTTTAGGCTCCAATGGCTCCTTGTAATGCTTCAATCTCCCTCTAAGAGTCTTCAAGATGCTTCTCAAGCTTCATTAGGTCACCTCGTTGAATTTCTTTACATACTATAGCCTTTATTGGACCCCTTTATTTTCTAGGGTTCCAAAAGAGACTCAAAGAATGAGAGGAAGAACTTTAGTCGACTCTCAAACTCCTAGCAGCTCTGATACCAAGTTGGAAGTTGAGAAGAGTAAGATTTGAGACCAAGGAGAAAGGAAGAAGAGAGGTAGAGAGGAGAGGGAGAGACGATGAGAGGAGAAAGAGAGAAATGAGAGCTTAACATGTGTGAGCTCTATTGCATATTCCTCCCTAGGGAGGTGAAAGGAAAATAAAAGGAAATACAAAATAGGACAACATAACATAAACATAGTTCCTAAAGTACCCCTATTATATACATTCTAACAACTCTATGGGTATTCTTAATCTCATTTAGAAAATTGTATCCAAACAAAAGGGCATCTGGGTAGACTGGATTCATTCCTACCTGCTCAAGCATCACTCCCTCTGGACTGTCCCAGTCCCTTCGGATAGTTCCTGGATCTGGAGGAAAATTCTCTCCCTCAGACCCTTGGCTCTCAATGCCATCTCCTTCTCCATAGGTAATGGCCAGGCCACCTCCTTGTGGATGGACCCCTGGCACCCAGCTGGTATCCTCTCCTCCCTTGTGCCTCCTTGATCCATTAATTCCTCTAGCATTCCTAAGTTAGCCCCTATTTCTTACATCCTGTCCCCTCTAGGCTGGTACCCCCTCCGCCACTTCCCCCCCTTCTCGGCCTCTGGTCCTCTCTCCCTCCCCTTCCTCCGGGTCATAGAGGTAGAGAAGATAAATGCATCTGGCTTCCCTCATCCAATGGGACATTCTCTTCTGCCTCCGCTTGGTCCTTTGTTTGGTCCTCAGGTCCTGTGGTTCTTTGGCATAACCTTATCTGGTTCAAAGGTCACATCCCTTGTCACAGCATGACTCTCTGGAGATGTCTCTCTAATTGTCTCCCAACCCAAGCTTTCCTCATTCACCGACATATCCCTGCCCCCCTCCTGCTGCCTTTGCCCTCATGATACTGAAGGCATCCCTCACCTCTTTTTTGACTGCCCCTTCTCCTCCGTCTGGAAGTTGGTTCTCATGAAATGCTGGCACTCCGCCATACCTATTCTCCCCTTTGACAGAGAATGGATTTGGATTGACATGACCTTTTCGGGACCCCATATCTGCGATACCATTGGAAAGTTTGCTTTCTTTGCTACCATAAACCACATCTAGATGGAGAGAAACATCCGTAGATGGTCTTCCAAATCCCGCTCCTTGGACAAGATTTGGAAACCCATCTACTTTGATGTCTCCAAAATCCATTCCCTTCACCATAAGCCTATTCCCGGGTCCTCCAAGAACCGACATATCATAGCCTCCTAGAATCTTTATGTTGACTTCATTCCCCATTCTTGACTCCCCTCTCCTGCTTGCTGCCCCCCCTTCCTTTTCTTTCGGCTACGTCTTTTTGGTTGCCTTTTGGTTCTACTCTTGCTGCAGTTCTAGCTTGGTTGTAATTTTCGTTTGTTTGATTTTGTTTCGCTTTGCCTTAGCCTAGCCTCCCCCCTATGAGGACCCTAAATTACCCACTCCACACTACTTGTACTATTGTTTTATTCCAAGAAGGGAGGAATATATAGGGGGGGAGGCTCGGCTAAGGCAAAGCCAAACAAAATCAAATTATGTTTAACATCTCTCTTTTTATGTCAAATGTTAAAGGGAGAAGCATGCACTAGCTTGTTTATTGTTAGTAAAATTTCATCTTTGTTGTTATTGAGTCAATCACTTAAAAGAATTGAACATAGTTGAGTGCTTTATTATGTTGAAAGTAGAGTCTTTGAAGGGACACATGATATTAATTCATAGGATAACCATAATCCCTTGATAGTATTATATCTGCAGTCTGAATCTATGCCTGCTTTTCTGTTGCTTCTGAATTATAGATTGAATCTTTTTCTTAGTGATTCTTTCTCCAGCTTGGTTTTCATATATTTTTGCTTATATTTTTGAAGGCACTTATTGCTTTGAAGAAAGGAACTCAATTAATCAAGTATAGTCGAAGAGGGAAGCCTAAGCTTTGCCCGTTCAGAGTTTCTGTCGTAAGTTCTACCTTCTTTCTTAGTTGAATTCATTTATGCTAATGAATCATGGATGCAATAGATTTCCTCTTCGAGATCATGTATTAAGATGCCAATGTATCATGGATCAAATTACGGATGTAAATGGATAGTCGAAAATCCGTATTCAATTCGTGTTTGTATCCTTTTAGGGAAATCCATCATAGTAGTCAAGGCGACAAGGTGACCCAAGGTGGTGGAGGGGTGTTTAAGAGCTTAGGTGACAAGGTGCCCGCCTAGGTGTCATAAGGCACCCAAGTGTTATTTTTTATTTTCCCTCTTTTCTAATATTAATTAGTATGTTACAAAATACCTTATATTGTCAAAAATCAACATTAAACCATATTAAGTCATCAAAAATCAATATTAAGCATGAAGTCATTAAAAATCAACATTAAGTCATTAAAAAAAAAAAATTTGGAGAAATGTTCTTGTTCTCAAATAATTTTGATTGGTTAAAGAATTTTATTTTTACATGAGACCTTTTGAATTAGGTAGAGCATAAAATCAGCTTCCAACAAGTCTAAGACTACTTAAATCTAAGTCGTAATGACAAAGTTATGTTCTGGTCAAACTTACTCAAGATTGTTGGCTTTGGTAAAGGGAGAGTGTATGGAGGGCTCCAATTTTTTATTTTTTATTTTTTTTACTGATAGTGGTATTGCCCATCAATTTGCTTGTGTAGGCACACCCTAACATAACGGGGGTAGCTTACCAAAAAAATCTCCATTTTATTGGAAGTGACTAAGAGCCTATTGTTAGGTACGTATGCCCATAAGAATTTTTGGTTTGATGCTCCCCTTACTACTGTCTTCTTGATGGATCACATGCTTTCTAGTATCCTTGGTTCATAGTAGTCAAAGTGCTAGGCTAACCAAGGCATCCGAGGGGAGTAAAAAATTAAGTTGACACCAACAAGGTGCCTAGGTGACCAAGACAACCAAAAAAAAAAAGTGGTCAGGACCGCTGTTAGCAAAAATGCATTTAAAACTTTGTAACACGTTTCGGTTTTTTACCATTTAAAATACGTTTTTTCGTATGCTTCCCAAAGATATGGGAAAAAACTGCATACGGCAAGCATTCCCATTCTAAACACGTTCCCATTTTTTTTTGTTTTTTTTTTTTTTAAGACTTGTTGAACATAATGTCTACTTAATTGACCAGTTCTCTCTCTCCCGAACTCTCATTGACCTGATTCTTTTGCCAACTTGAGGCTAACTCAATTATATTTCTCATGTTATCGCCTTCAACTCAATATCAATATATGGACCCCAAAATTGAGATACAAACTGATGCATTTGAAAGTGTTCCTAAAGTGATGACTGATGACTCCCAACTCAAACTGAATATACATCACTCCGAGAGTTTGTTGACTATGTTGACAACAACGAACGACATCATAACCAGGCCACATTGCTCAATAAGACTTTGGACATGTGTGGTGTATGAATTTAGAATTGGTGTTGGATGATATTCAATTATATATCTTAAAACTTATAATGAAAAATGAGATATATATGCATTAATGTTTGTTATTGTAGTTGTTTTAGGCATTAGATGTAGGTATTCATGTAATAATTCCTTAATTTGCATGAGTATACAACCGTTTTTTTTTTTGTCCCATTTGTTTGAAATCTACACGTTTAAAACCTGTACCGTCCATTTTCCGTCTTTTACCGTTCTCTGTTTTTTTTACCATTTATTTGACTGTATCATTCAAAATTTTTTACTGTTTAAAACTCGTACCATTTCTGTTTTTTTTTAATGTTCTCGTTTTTGCTAACTGTGATCAGGACGCCCAAGCGTTTCTGTGTGTACTATATGCTTCTTAACAAGTTTTATCAAACTAAATGTTTATCCTAAATCTTTTAATGTATTTTCCTTGGTTATGCCCTGTCGTTGAAAGATTATAAGTGCTACCACCCATCCTCCAAGAAGCGACTTCTCTCAAAAGATGTCACCTTCTTTGAGTTTGTGCCATTCTTTGGTTCCTATATGCTATTTCTTCAAGGAGAGCTTAGTGGAAGTGAAGAGGTTACTGCTGTTTTCCACCCCATTTAACCTTTGTATATTCCTCCCTTTCTTTTTTATATAAGCAAGCACAAGGATGTGGATGTTGCTGATATATTAGACCATCCTGGGGGAGCTGGTATCAAAGGGAAACCTAGCATTGAGAAGGTTGACAATAAGAAGGAGTTACTTGTATACACAAGAAGGGAAAGGAAGACCTGCCAATAATCCTCTTCGGATCCTTATCTCGAGCCTCACCTTTTCGAGTCAAGTAATACTCCTTTTCCTACTGAGTTAGATCTTCCCATTACTTTTTGGATAGGAACAAGAGCTTGTACTAGTCCGATAGCCAAGTTAGATTCCTATGATGCAATCTCTCCTATAGTTGTTGCTCTTTCCTTAGCTCCTATTTCCAAGAATGTCACTGAGGTTATGTCTAACCCAGAGTGGAAGAAAGCTATGAGTGAGGAAATGATGGCCATTGAGAAGAATTGCACTTGGGAGAAAGAAGAGGGTCCCGGTTGGATGTAGATGGGTCTAATCAATCAAGTACTGACTAGATGGCACTATTGAGAAATATCACACTAATAAGGCCAAATTATTAGCCAAAAGATGTAGTCAAGTGTACAGAATTAACTATCACGAGACATTTTCCCTAATGGCTAAATACATTTCGATAAATATCCTCTTATCATTAGCAGCCAATCGAGACTGACCACTATATCAATTGGATGTGAAGAATGCATTTCCTCTATAGTAATTTTGAAGAGAAAGTTTATATGCAGATCCCTCTAGGCTTCAAGTTTCCCTCAGTTGAAGGGAAAGTGTGTCATCTTAAGGAAACTCTATATGACCTCAAATTGGTCCCAAAAGGCTTGGTTTGAGATTTAGATGAAAAGAGTGAATATCCTCTAAGTCAAGCTGACCATACTCTATTTACCTGATGAGGTAATGATACCATCATGTCCATCATAGGCTTACAGTTCTAAGCGTCTGTGTAGATGACATTGATAGGAAATGACTGGGATATAAAGAGACTAAAGTCCTATCTCAATAATTTGAGATTGAGGACCTTGGACTCTTAAAATATTTCTTCAAGTGTTAAGGTCATAGAAGGGGATAATTACTGTCAAAGGAAGTTCGTGTTGGATTTTTTGAAGGAGACCAGATTGTTGGGATGTACACCGGCAGATTCACCTATTGACAAAATCACTAGTTAGATAAAGACTGTAACAACCCCTAATCGATTCAAGGAACTACTGAAGACTAGTGGGGAAGTTGATCTTTCATTGACTTGCCTTGATATTGCTTACGTTGTTGGGGTAGTAAGTCATTTATGTATGCTCCCATGAACGGGCATTTGGATGTTACATCGCATCCTCAGGTATTTGAAGTCTGGCCCAAGAAAAGGCTTGTTGTACACAAACACAACCATTTGAGGATTGAAGGCTACACTGATTCTGATTATGCAGGATTTTTTTTTTTTTTTTTTTTTTTTATAGATGATCTACATCAGGATATTGCACATTTGTAGGTGGTAACCTGGTTATATAGAAAAACAAAAAAAATTAATTGTGGTTAGACTAATTGCAAAGGCAGAATTTAGACTCATGTATGGTTCTAAATCTCGGGTTTAACCTTGTTCAAAACTAAAATTTAGGTCGAAATTTTTGAAACCTGGTCGAAACTAGTTTTTTCCCTTATACTATTACTGGAAATTTGGGCCAAAATGTTTGAAATTTCCAAAATACATGTTTTCTTTTCGAGTTGGTTCGAAACCATTGAAATGTGTAAAATTTCGGTCGAAGTTTTCGAGATTTAGAACTATGGAGCCATAACCCATGGAGTCTGCGAGCTTCTATGGTTGAAAAGATTATTTTAATAATTGGGGTTTATTACTAAGGGCTCCATATACTTGTATTGTGAAAAAACAAGGCTTCTATAAGTATTGCTCACAATCTTATGCAAGACAACCGAATAAAGAACATTGAGGTTGACAGGTATGTCATTAAATAAAACAATAACTCTAGCTACATCTGCACTCATTTTGTGAAGACATGAGACCATTTGGAAAACATCTTCACCAAAGGGATTATCTCTCTTTAGTTCAATACCCTCTTAAGCAAGTTGGGCATGTATTCTCCCACTTGAGGCATAGTGTTAGAGGTCATGTAGTAATTAGTAAAAATATTATGGTGACTTCGTTGAATAATCTTGTCTATTTACCTCCCTATGTATTTGATGGATTTGGGGGAATGAGACTTGTCTCACTTAGATATAGGCCCAGCTTTATTTATAAGAGATGTTACAAACCTAAGATTTGTAACCAGTAACTTGAGAGAGTAAGAGAAGAGAGAAAGAGATTGAGAGAGAAAAAGAAAAGAGAGACTGCAAGAGGGGAGCAGCCGAGCGTATTTCCCAGTCCCCCCTACCATCAATATTTGTTAACACCCAAAGTAGTACAATCAAATTAGGAAACTAAGTCCTTGTGCCACAAGCAAGATAAAATAAGAAGTCTTTCCTAGTTAGTAAGTAGAGATCTATTCTAACTAGGGAAAGAAATAAACTAAAGGAAGGAAGTAAAACTCATCGACTGTAGGGACACTCCCCATATCGTGGTACATAGCTTAACACTCCCCCTCAAGTTGGAGTATACATATATCAAAAGAAAACTTCTAGCTTGGACCAACAAAAATAGAAAGTTAAACATAACACCGGTCTTAAGTAGTAGTGGTAGACGCCAATGAGCATAGAAAGAACTGGTCTAGCCCAGGGTTTTGGTCCAACAAGGATTGGAAATAAAATTAGTATTTACTTAGTATTTTATTTCATGCCTTTTATTTTCTAGATTTGAATGTAAGGGTTAGGATTTATTTCCTTGCATTGGTTTCCTTTTATAGTTGTTTCCTAGTTTAGACTAGTTTCCATTTCAGTTAAGTTTCTAATTTTATGTTCCTATTTTCCTATATATAGGCTGTAACCGATGGAAGACTTAGAGTGATTTTGATTATTGAATGAAGATGTTGAGTTTGTGCACTAGTGAAGTGTGTGATTCCCCTCCTTCCCCTTCTCTACTCTGATTTCCCCTTTCTTCCCTAGGGTTCTCCATCAACTTGGTATCAGAGCCAAAGATCCCCATTCCCCTTCTTCCTTCCATCTTCTTCTTCCCTTCCCCCTTTCTCTGTTTCGGTCTTACAGAAACTGTGAACAAAAAAAATAAAAAAATAAAAAAAAATAAAAAATAAAAAAAAAATCGAATCTGTCTTTTTTGGATAGAATCGACCGCTCTATCTCACCATGTCCCCCCTTCTTTCTCTCGACTTCCTTCCATCAAAACCCTTCTCTAGGGTTCCACCAGCAAAAAAAAAAAGAAAAAGAGAAGCTACAGAAAAGAGAACAGAGAACAGAAGACAGAAAATAAAAAAGAAGACGGAAGAAGAAGAAGAGAAAGAAGAACAGAAGAAGAAAGAATAGAAGACAGAAGAAGAAAGAAGAAAAGAAGAAGAGAAGTTGAAGAGAGTGAGAGGCGACACTGATACCTGGTTCAAAGCTCTCGCTACAGCTAACCCTCCACAACAGCGCCTCCTTCCATCGCACCTCCTCTCGAAGTTGACCTTCCTGGAACTTCATTGCCGTCCACGGCTCCTCCAAAGTGCTACTGTTTTCCTCGATCTGCTATCGCTGGAGAACCTGCTGATAAGCCATCGCTGCTGGTTCCCATCTCCAAAAGGAAGTCTCTTCTCCTTTTGTCGGTACCCTTATTTCCTACCTACGACTCCCTCTTTTGAGTCTTTCTTTTTATTTTCCTATTCTGCCCTTCCACTTTTCTCTTTTTCCTTTTATCCTAAATCTATTTCTGATTTTATTTCTAATTTCCAAGTTTAACCTTCACTTATATGATCAATGATTAACACTTAGTTTCTCATTGAAGTTCATCTATTTACAATTCTGTCATCCCTTAAAAAAAGAAAAAAAAAAGAGTTATTTACCCATTCTACCATTGCTCTTTAAACCCCCTTTATTTACTATCTTGTCATCATACTTGAGTGTAATCTTGCCTATCTCCACCATGGTAGCCAATAGTGAAGTTGTTCAACAGCTGAACTCTTATAAAGGAGAAACTGATGAGAAAATTGATGCCCTCATTACCATTGTCGCCTCTCTTAAGACAATGATGGAATCTATGCAAATTTCTGTTGATCGATTGGTGGCTACAGATTGGGGAAAGAGTCTCATCCAGTCTGGGGATTCTTTCAACACCACTCCACAGGATCTGTCACTACCACTGCCACCACCACCACTACATTATACACCACCACCACGACCTCCACCTCTACCACCATATGGAACTGGTCGATATGATGGAGCGGAACGAGCAGCAAAATTGGATGTTTTTGATTTTTAGGGAGATAACAATCCAGAATTGTACCTTGACTGGATTCACAGCTTAGAGACATTCTTCAGATGGTATCGGTTAACTGAGGCCCGAAAGATCCTATTTACAAAGGCTAAATTGAAAGGCACGGCCCAAGTCTGGTGGGTCAAGCAACGGCAACAAAACCGAACCCGAGGCATTGATTTAGTCACTACTTGAGCTAAAATGCATGAAGTCATGAACCAGAGATTCTTGCCTTCTAATTGCAAGCAATGCATGCATCTCAGGTTTGCACAGTTGAAACAGGAGAATTTGACCGTTGAAGAATATATTTGCGAGATTTTATTATTTGGCCACTCGTTCTGATTTTGAGTGGGATGAAGTATTAGTGTCACAATTTCGCAATGGTCTGCACCCTCAACTTAGTGCTACCCTTGCAGCTAGTCGACTACCTACCATGGAAAACGCCGGGCAAGTAGCGTATCAGGTTGAGGAAAGTCTGAAACGCCCATACAATCAGAGAAATTTTACAGATACTTTTCCTCGAGGTACTAGTTCCATCCTGTAACAACCTCCTACACAAAAAAGGTCATTTAGCAAACCACAGGCTAGTGCTACATCTATGGCCTCTTCACGACCTAGTTGGCCATATTCTCCACCTCGACATGTTTCTGAAATGTCATCTTCACGACCTACTCGTCTATACTGACCCCCTCGACGTGGTTCAGATAAACCTTCTGATGCAACAAAATTTACAGTTCGGTGCTACTCATACAATGGATTTGGACATATCAGTGCTGAATGTCCCAGTTGTTTGGTTGCTTTTATTGATAAGGATTCTCCTATACCATATATTCCCGAAGAGTAACTTGGTTCTGACACAGTTAATTTAAGAGAAGAGTGTGCACCAGGTGAAGTCAATGACATTCTCAGTGATGAAAATCGACATCCTTTTATGTCATTCGTCATATGTTGACCACTCAGAAAGCCACTAACAATAAAGATTGGCGCCGTAGTAGTATTTTCCAGACTCGTGTGAAGTGCAATGACCAGTTGTTAACTTTGGTCATTAATGGAGGTAGTTGCACTAATGTTATCTTTAAAGACGCAATTCGTAAGATGGGATTGAAGACAGAGCCACATCCAAATCCCTACAAGGTTGTTTGGGTGAACAACAATAATCTCAAAATCACAGATAAGTGTTTGGTCACATATTCTATCGGTGGATTTAAGGATACAGTCCAATGTGACGTCCTCCCTCTGAAGGTGTGCCATATCCTTCTTGGTCGACCTTGGTTATTTGACAAGAAAGTATAGCATTGTGGCTATGCCAATACCTATGCTTTCAAGCATGCCAACAAGACTATGAAGTTTCATCCTGCCAAAAATCTCCCTGAAATTAAGCTTAAGAAGATGGTGGCATCATTCCTCATTCAGCATATTCCTTCAGACGGTCTCCTCAGTCCTTTTCTTTTCAGAGGAGGAGAGTTGATGCAGATACGGCTACCCTTACCTGGTTGGACTAGCATGACCGGCTTTGGAAGCCAAGAGCCAAGAAGAACCGGTCCAGCCCAGGGTTTTGGTCCAACAAGGGTTGGAAATAAAATTAGCAGTTACTTAGTATTTTATTTCATGCCATTTATTTTCTAGATTTGAATGTAGGAGTTTGGATTTATTTCCTTGCATTGGTTTCCTTTTATGGTTGTTTCCTAGTTTAGGCTAGGTTCCATTTCAGTTAAGTTTCTAATTTGATGTTCCTATTTTCCTATATATAGGCTGTAACCAATGGAAGACCTAGAGTGATTTCGATTATTGAATGAAGATGTTGAGTTTGTGCACTAGTGAAGTGTGTGATTCCCCTCCTTCCCCCTCTCTACTATGATTTCCCCTTTCCTCTATAAGGTTCTCCATTACCTATATTATAACACTCCCCCTCGAGTTGGTCTTGTAAAATCGCACATGCCCAACTTGGAGAAGAAAATGAAAAAGTTTACCACAAAGACCTTCAGTAAAAACATCGGCCGGCTGGTCTACAGATTTCACAAATGGGACACAAATGGTGATCAATTCCAACATGTTTAGTACAATTGTATTAAACAGGGTTGTGAGCGATGCTAATAGCAGATTTGCTATCACAATAGAGCTTCATTGGAAGAGTGATCGGCACTCCAAGTTCCTCAAAAAGACTATTCAGCACTTGACCTAGCCATCGTGGACTATTACTTGTTACACTATGTGACTAAGTTCCCACCAACAAAGTTTTTTAACAAGTGGTAAACCTACAATCATCAGGACGACCAACCCAGTCAGTATATGTAAAAGTCTCAACCTGAAGATGGCCATGAGGAGAAAATAAGATCCCGTTTCATTAATTTATGAAATACATCTTTCAGGGTTTCTGCAGGAAGGATGGCTTCTCCTCTCACCGAGGGTCCTTCTCCCCTAGCCCTCCCCCTGTCTCCCTCACTTCCTAACTCCCTTCCCTCGCCCCCTAATGCCTAGAATTCTCCCTTCAAGCACTCCATTTCTCTTCCTGTGGATGGAATGCCACTTCAGTTTATCTCCCCTACCTCGATGGGGGACTCGCTACTTGCCAGCTGCCCCGCAGTGTTCTCGACTCCGAAGCTGATCGCTGGTCCTCATCCATTATCGGCCACTTCCTGAGACCCCCTTTTCACCTGGTGAAGATGTCCTTGATGAAACAATAGAGACCTGCTGGCACCGTTGAAACCTTTCTGTTGGATCATGGCTTCTTCCTTTTCAAATTCTCTGATGAGAGTGATCGAACTCGCTGTTTAGAAGGGGGCCCTTGGTTAATTGGTCGAAAACCCATTTTCCTCTGCCACTGGAATCGCCGTCTCCTGCTCAATCGAGTTGACTACTCAACTATCCCTCTTTGGATCACTCTGCCTGGCCTTCCTCTCCAATTTTGGTGCTCTAAAGGCTTGGGTAGAATTGGATCAGTCCTTGGTACGCCCTTTTGCTAATATGCTAGAACTAATTGCAAGGACAGACTTGCGTATGCCAGGATCTGTGTGGAAGTCTCAGCTGCTGTTGCTCTTCCATCCTCCATCGATGTTCAGGATGGTGATGCTCCTCCATTACAGCAACCCATCAGTTATGACTGGAAACCTCCCCAATGTGTCCGTTGCTGTGTTTTTGGTCATGATACCACTGCCTGCCAACCTAACCCTTTAAGCCTGACTACTGATGACGAAAATCTGTTTCATCCTTTGGGGATTTCTTCCATTCGTGATCGATCTCTCATGTCAAACTCTGATCGTTGCCCTTTCCAACCTCCTCCGACGAGAGGTAAGAGACTTTCTAGGTGTCAGAATATAGTTCAGGCCTCCAAACCTGATTGTCTCCATCAACCAGCCATCAACGGTCATTGTTGACCCTTTACCCACTGGTCTAAACCGTTTCTCGATCCTCGAGTCTGAGACGGAAGATGGTGAAGTCCCTATCGCCTCGGCTTCTGTTGTTATCCCATCGATCGAGACTCTGGTGGATCCTGCATCCTCCGATAGCTCCTCTGAAGCATCCTCCTCTGATGAAGAAGACTCCTCATCGGACTTGTTGTCTGACAGTTCCTCCTCATCCTCTGAGGGCTCTGGAGAAGATCCCATGGCTCCTAACTCCTCTAGTACCAGCGCCCTTCCTATGGCAGATAGTGTTTTGCATGAAAAGATCCCCCCTTTTGTTGATACCCCTTCTGCCAGATGTCCCTTGGAGTTTGGCCTCATGTCTGAAGCTACTTATCCAACTCGGCATGTTAATCATTCCCTCTTGGGCCCTCCTGCTTTTGGTCGGTGTACAACTGTTGGGCCAGGCCCACATCACCTGCCACCTGTTGATCCAACCGTCTCTACCACTCTTGAGCCCACTTCGGAGCCCACTTTTGAGCCCACCACCTTAGCCACCCATATCACCTCAGCCCGTACCACCTCTCTTGATCACAACTCCACTTTGAGCACCTCTTCCCAAACCAGACCCGACTCCTTGGATCCGATCCAAAATCCCTTTTCGAACCCGTCTTCTTCACCTGCCATTTCTGGTTTGAAGAAAGCCTCTGTTTCGACCAAGAAACCCAAGCGGCCTCCCCCCTCCAAACCTTCCGCTGTCTCAACCTCTTTAGCTGTCTCCCCCCCTCCAGAGCCTATTAGAGGCGAAGAAGCTCTGCCCTTCTGCTCCCCCTGCCTGCTCCGCCTCTTCGGAGCGTGAGTCGCCCTCTCTCTGATTCTCTGATGTCTCAAGGCCTTGTTTGGAATCTCAGGGGGCTTAACTCCTTTGCGAAACAAGCCGTTGTCCGCCTCCTCATTAAAGAAACCAAGCCAGCCTTTTGTTACTTGCTTGAAACTCACATTAAAAATCCCTCCATCTCCCGTATCGTCTCATCCATCACCCCTAGTTGGTCCTATATCTCAAACTATTCCCACCACTTAAATGGTCGCACTTGTATTATCTGGGATCCTGCAAAAATCTCAATTTCCCCTTTCTCTGAAACCTCCCAACTCCTTCACTTCTCCATTTCAGACCTCTCTAGTAGTATATCCCTCCTGTTCACTGCCATCTATGCCTCCAACCGTTTGCTTGACAGAGACTTGCTCTGGAATGATCTTCGCAACTTAGCCTCCAAGGTTGGTTCTCATCCCTGGGGTATTGGTGGTGACTTCAACATGGTCCAATTCTCCCATGAAAAACAAGGGGGTGGTCGTCTAAACCCTTCCAATTTGGATGAGTTTAATGACTGCATTGGAGACATTGGAGTTGCAGACCTTCGCTGGTCTGGTCTAAAATTCACTTGGAATAACAAAAGATCCGGATCCTCCAGAATAGCTTGTAAACTGGATAGGATGTTTGTCAATGAAGCCTGGCTCACCTCTTGTCCCTCCTCCCTCCTCCCATGCCAATTTTGACCCTCCTTCCGCTTCTGATCACAGCCCCATTTTCATCCAAATTCATCCATACACCTCCTTTGGTTCAAAGCCCTTCAAATTTTTTGACATGTGGGCTTTCCATCCAAACTTCTTATCAGTTGTCCAAACCACTTAGCTCAAGCCTATCCAAGCTCACTCCTCCCCTCTTATTGCTTTGGCTAGGAAGTTAAGAAATGTCAAAACGGATCTTAAGCTTTGGAATACTAACACCTTTGGGAACATATCCTCTCTTTTTGCTGATTGCAAGCAAAAGGCTTTCTTCCATTCAGGTTTAACTTCAGAGCGACCATCTAAATTCCTCTTTGGCTGTGGAAGAAAAATTGGAAACTGCAAAGCTATTAAATCTTTTGTCCCAAGAAGAGAGCTTCTTAAGACAAAAGTCGAGAATCACTTGGTTGGAGCTTGGAGATTCCAATTCATCATATTTTCACCAATCCTTAAAGGCCAGAAACAACTTTAATTCCATCTCCAAGCTTACCTCCCCCGATGGTACCCTGATCTCCAAAGTGGATGAGATAAAAGAGTTAGCAGTGAACCACTTCAAGCATCTGTTCAACCTTGATCTCCCTATGGCTCCCTCTATCCAAGATGATCTCTTCAACAAGTTTGTCAGCCCTGACATGTCCCATATGCTTTAGTCTATGCCCTCAAATGAAGAGATCAATGCTGCTATCCTCTCTCACAAAGCAAACAAAGCCCTGGGCCCTGATGGTTTTAGCATGGGATTCTTCAAATCTACCTGGGATATCATCAAAGAGGATCTGATTAAAGCAGTCAAAAGTTTCTTCTACAATCCAAGTCAGATCAAGGGCATCAGCCACACTTTTCTTTGCCTCATCCCCAAGCATGAGGGTGCTATCACTATGAATGACTTCAGGCCAATTTCTCTTTGCAATCTCATTTACAAGTTCATTGCTAAGATTCTAGCCAACAGACTCAAGAAAGTAATTGATTCCCTTGTTAGTGACAATCAATCAGCTTTCATCCCGGGAAGAAGCATAGGAGACAACATTCTGTTATGTCATGAGATTGTAAGAGGTTTTGATAGGAAGGGCCATCCCCCAGCTGCTCTCATGAAGATTGACATCCACAAGGCATTCGATTCTTTGAGATGGGACTTTATCATTTCTGCTATCAGCAAGTTGGGATCCCCACCCCCATATTCACAAACTGGATTTTTCACTGCATTGCCTCCCCAAAATTTTTATCTTGGTTAATGGCAGCTCTGCAGGGTTTTTCTCTTCCACAACAAGAATTAGGCAGGGGTGCCCTCTTTCGCCTTATTTATTTTGCCTTGCTATGGAAGTCCTCTCCAGAAGTCTACAAGTTGCCTTGGATCAAAATCTCATCGCCCCCCTCCATAAGTGCAAAGCCCTAAAGCACACTCACATCGCATTTGCAGATGACTTGATGATATTTTCTAAAGATGATGCCCATCTATTGATTCTATTATGCTTTGCCTGGATCTGTTTGCTTCGATGTCTGGTCTCCGCATCAATCCAAGAAAATCTCTCATCTTCCTCTCTGGGATCTCGGATGCAGTAAAGGACTCCTTTCTGGAGAAAACGGGTTTTGAGTTGGGGTCTCTTCCTATCAAGTATTTGGGGCTTCCTCTAATTCCAACAAGGCTCACGGCCCATCACTTTGCTCCTATATTGGATCTCATCAGGAAACGGCTTCAATTATGGAAAGGCAAGCTCTTTTCCTGGGCGTCTTGAACTCATAAGATATGTACTCCAAGCTTCCTACATTTACTGGTCTAGTATTTATGGGTTACCCAAATCCATATCTTCAAAATTGGAGTCCATCTCTGCTGCCTTCCTTTGGAAAGGTTGGAAAGGAAAAGAATCCACAAGATTTCTCCGGCCTATAAGCTGGGCAGCAGTTTGCCTTCCTAAAAATGAAGGGGGATTGGGTATGGGGAGCATAAAGGATGTCAATTATGCGGGCATTCTTAAATTGATTTGGAAAGTGGTCTCCAAGAGGAAAAGTATCTGGGTGGATTGGTTGTACTCTAAAACCCTCAAGAATGACACTTTCTGGACTATTCGCCCTCCTTCTGATGCTTCATGGGTTTGACGCAAAATGATTTCCCTCAAAACCTTGGCCTCTAGAGCCATTTCTTCTCGGGTAGGAGATGGATCATCCACTTACCTATGGCTCGACCCTTGGCACCCTGTGGGGATTCTATCTCATGTTCTCAGTGCTCGGAGCATATATAGTGTTGGTTTTCCAAGGCTTGCTAAGGTTGACGACATAATATCTCTTGGATCTTAGTCCCCCCCCTCCACTAGTTCTGCTTTGCAGATGGAAGAATTTTGGGATACTTTGCCTCAGCTCCCCCCTCCTGACCTCTCAAGGTGTGACACTCTGCTTTGGAACCATTCCCCTTCTGGGATCTTCAATGCTAAAGCTACTTGGGACTATGTCCGCTCTCGAAGCCCTCCCTCCCCCTGGCACAATCTAATCTGGTTTAAGCATCACATTCCTAGACAAAGCTTCATGGCTTGGAGTGTCTTCACAAAGTGCCTGCCCACTCAAGCCTTCCTCAGCCTCCGAAGGATCCCTGTCTCCCCGAGTTGCTATCTTTGTGGAACTGAGCTGGAGGGCATTGATCATCTATTCTTTGCTTGCCCTATTGCTCACTCCATTTGGAGCCTAGTCCTCTCCAAATGTTGGCCTTCTTCGAGAAGAATCCTCCCTTTCCACAGAGAATGGATCTGGATGGATATGACATTCCAGGGAAAGACCATTTGTGACTTGGTGGGCAAGCTAGCCTTTTGTGCAACCATTAACCAGATCTGGATGGAGAGAAATCATAGAAAATGGACCTCCAACTCTCAGCCTCTTGGAAAGATTTGGAGCTTCATCTTTTTTGACATCAAAGCTAAGATCTCAAAAGCTTCCCTCACTTGTCCCCCTTTCCCTAGAAATGATCATATTATAACTTCCTGGGAGCTTTTTAGTTATGTATCTAGGCCCTTGGATTCTCATTGAGATCCTATTTTGTCTTCTTTCTCCTCCTTCCCCTTCTTAGGGGCTTGTATATTCTCTCCTTTTCTCCTTTGGTATGAATTAAATTATTCACCCAAAAAAAAAGATCCCGTTTCTTGGAGAGGGCTGTAAGTAGCGAAAACTATAGTGGAGTGAATCCATATTAAAGGAATAGGGATCATACATAAATTGGCTCGCTAAAATAACAACCATGGTAATATCTGATCGAGTGTGGGAGAGATAAATAAGTCACCCAATTATCCGTTGATAACTACCCTTATCAACCAGATCGCCCACTTTACTAGAAATGTGAGTATTAGCCTCCAGAGGTGTGTTAGAAGGTTTGCACCCTAGCATGCCAACTTTAGATAATATACTTCCTTTGACAAAGAAAAATACCCTTGGTTACCTAGCCACTCTATGCCAATAAAATAACAAAGCTGCCCCAAGTTATTAATCTCAAATTCGGTGCCCATAAACTTCTTGAGACGAGAGATTTCATCGGTGTCATCCCTTGGAACAACTATGTCATCCACTTACACGATAAGAATTGCAATATTGTCACCTAATTTCTTGATAAAAAGGGTGTGATTACATTGCTTTGAGTATACCCCACAGATATCATGGCTTTGTGGAAGCCACCAAACTAGGCACGAGGAGATTGTTTAAGACCATACAAAACTCTTTTGATTTTACAGACCTTACCCTTTGTTTGACTACTACTAAATCTAGGATGGATGTCTATGTACACCTCTTCTTCTGTTTCACTATAAATAAAGGCATTCTTTCACATCTAGCTGTTGCAATTCCCATCTAAGGTTTGCAGCACAAGAGAGGATAACTCAAATAGCATTCATCTTTGCTACTAGAGCAAAGGTTTTCCTAGGTAATCTATCCCATATATCTAAGTAAATTCTTTGGCAACAAGTCTGGCTTTGTAATGATCCACTGTACCATTAGTCTTCTGCTTCTCAACTAAGACCTATATGCAACCAATAGTCTTCTTATGAGGAGGAAGACTAACAGGATCCCATGTACTATTCTTCTTAAGTGCCTACATTTCCTCAACCATAGCAGCTTTCCATCTTTGATCGATTAAAGATTCTTACTAATTTTGAGGAAGAAACTCAAAAGACAAAATGGTACGATATGAAGGAGATAAAGAAGAGTGAGAAACAAACATAGAAATGGGATGTCGAGTACAAGTTATAGGTTCTTTACTATTAAGTTTGTCTCGAATTCTTGACCCGTTTTGAAGATTGACCCGCTCTGACATATTTTGGTGGCGACCTGAATGGGAAGTTTTCTGAGATATGTGATGGAAGCAGAGGGGTATGGTTCGACCCGCGACTTGTAGGAGTATATATAATGTACTGTCGTCTTGTTGAGCAAGTCATTGTAATTTAGGGGTTTTTCGAGCTAGGGTTTCAGGGCGAGTTTTCTTACCGCTGCTTAAGTGTAATCTCTCTTCTACAAAGTGAAACACCTTCTTCTTGGCCTGAGGACGTAGCACACCACATTGGTGTGTGAACCTCATTAAATCTTTGTGCATTGTGCGGATCTTTCTTTATTTATTTACGTATTAGTTAGTGTTTGCTTTAACATTTACGAACTGCTATAGGTTAGTCAAAAGATGGATCATTACCAAAAGGAACTGACAGATGACCAGGATCAACAGCATGCAACTATTGGCTAGGTAGAGTTAGTGTTGTGGTGGTTGTTGTTGCTTGTGTTGCTTGCGGAGAATTTAAACTTTTGAGGTGGTGACCACACATCTCCATCACCAGACTTCTCTTGAGTAGATGTAGGCTTCTCCCTCTGAACCACGGTTTCCTGAGTGGCATCCCCGGGGGGGGGGGGGGGGAGAATAACAAGGGGCACATCTTCCCAATGATCTGAATGCTCCCCCTGAAGATGTGGCGCACCATAATAAGCAGCAGACTCATGAAAAGTCACATCCGTGGTCACAAACCAGAGATGGGTTGGTGGATGATAGCACATGTACTCCTTCTGAGTGGCAGAGCATCAAAGGAAGATGCACTTTAGACTCTGAGGGTTAAGTTTCCCATGTGGGTGGTGATTGCATGCATAACATGCACAACCAAACACCTTGGGCACAATAAAGACATAGTTCTCCTGAAGAACACTGAGGGGAGACCGAAAATGCAACACTAGAGAAGGCATCCTATTAATCAAGTAGGAAGCAGTGAGGACTGCCTCACTCCAATACTAAAAGGGGAACTTACATGTCCAACATCGGGGAGCTGGCGACTTCCAAGATAATGACGATTCTTTCATTTGGTCACACCATTTTGAGTAGGTGTGTCAACACAACTAGTCTAGTGTAGGATTCCCTTTGCACCAAGATACGCTTAAAAGGCACCATCAATATTTTCCCTACCATTATCACTTCGAAATACCTTAACTGTTGCCTGAAACTGTGTCTGAATCATGCTATGAAAATGCTTAAGCAATGATAAGCCTCACTTTTATAACACATCAAATATATCTAAAGTCGTTTTAGAACAGCTATCAATGTACATAATAAACCATCGACAACTGGTAAACAGATACAAAATGAAATGGACCCCAAATATTAGAGTGGATTAAAGTAAAGGAACATCACTTTTTTTTTGGGTGAATTAATAAATGCATTAAAAACAGTGGGAGGGATAATATAAAAACCCTATAATGGTAAAGTCCAGAAAAGACAACATCCAAAGCCCAGTGGGCTTGAGTAGTAAAAGGCATGTTATAAAAGACACAAAGCCCACATGAGCTTAAAATAAAAGAGCCAAAAAGCCCAACAACTTAAAATTCTAAAGCCCATATGGGCTGAACAAGGATCAAGAAGCCCAAAGTAGGAGGAGGAGCAAACAAGGAAATTTTAGGTAGGGTTCCACCAAACCCTACCATCGTATCTCATCACTTCAACTTCCAAGCCGCTAACACATGAATCAGAGCTCCGCCAAAAAAAGGCAGGCACGACTGTGGGATGTGGGCCTTGCGGAAGTGACAGCCTCAAGATAGGGTGCCGGCCTTGCAGAGGGCATTGGCAGAGTGGCTGTTAGTCGATAATGGCTGGTAACCTTACAGGTTGCAAGCCTTACAAGTAACTTGCTAAGAAAGCACCAGAGCAAACGATTCGATCATGGTTCAAGGTTTCCACCGATGCCGTTGAAATTCCCACATTTCAATGGTATCCCAAGACTCTGATACCAAATACCATGTGACTTTAAAAGTCACTGGTTTTGACCATATGAAATGTGGGAATTTTCGATTGGACCAATGGGTTCGATCCTTTTGGTTGAACCAACCTTTATAAAACCTTCTTAAATGGGAAACCAAGCCTTTCTATTTTGAAATTTCGTTCCTTTCCCTCTATTTCTTCTTTGTGAAGTGGGAAACTTGGGAAAACATTCAAGATTTTGCTCTTGTGCAATCAAATCTTCATTTTAAGCTTGGATCTTGCACATTAATAGTAAATCTAACTAAAGAAGGGACTGGAACCGCCTAGGCATTTAGAGGAGCGGCTACGACATCTGTAGTGGTACGCAGCTAGTGAACTGGAACCGCCTAGACACTCTAGCTGGAATTGAGTGTTGATTGTTGAATGTTGAATGTTGACTATTGACTATTGACTATTGACTATTGACTATTGACTATTGACTACTGATTATTGACTATTGAGTGTTGAATGTTGAGTATTGAGTATTGAGTGTTGAGTATTGATTATTGAGTATTGAGTATTGAGTATTGAGTTTTGAGTTTTGAGTGTTCAGTATTGATTGTTGAGACTTGGGACTTTAGACTTGAGTGATAACTCACATTTATGTAATATTACTATTTAATTTGGATCCTTTACATTATGTTTTATTTGTTTTAAACTTTCAACCATGTATTTAACCTTTTAGTTAGTAACTTATATATGAACTTATGTAGTATAGTTTCAGTATTAACAAACTTTGGTTAACACCACAAGTATGACTAGATATTTTTTCCATGAAACTAATTATGTGAATGGATTAGAAATGTCTAAAATATGGTGTACACAAAAAATCAGGGAAAAAAAAAACACATTTGGGGTTGAAACCAAAGTTTTCACCAAACCGGTAAAATTTCCTTGGTTTCCTCGAAATTTCTCAGATTTCGACTGAAATTTTGGTCTCCCCAAGGATTGAAACCCAATATTTTGGAACTTGGATTTGATTAGGGAGGAAACTTGAGAAGACGTTTGATCTGCCAGGGATAAGAAGAGAGCATGGCTTGGCCAGCGGCACAAAGACACACCAGAACTATTCAGCGACTCAAGGATGAGCGGCTATAGGCCCAACGAGCGTCGGCGGAGTAGGGAGGAGGAGCAACGAATCAATCTGGGAGCAAGTCAGAGCAGCGGTTAGCCGGAGACATAAAGCCTAACCCGAGGAGGACCCAGGCAATCCATCAAAGACCACTAGAGCTGCAGCAAGGCCACGCCTGAAGCTCAAGTTACACCAGATCTGTGTCAAGATGGAGAGGAAGGACTGGGGAGACACAAGGGGTGGATCACGACCTCCCGAACATGTGAGACCGAAGAAGAAGAAGAAAAAAGTTGAGAAGGAGAGGGTGAAGAAGAAAAGAAAGGAGAGCAGAGGATGAGAGGGAGAGGGAGAGGACGAGAGAAGAAGAAGGATGAGAGAGGAGGGGAGCAGCCCGCGTGAGGCCAGGCTGTTCCAAGCAGTGGCCAGATTTGGTTTCTCCTGGAGTTCTCAAAGCAACAGGTTCTTTTAATGGAATTTTAGTTGCAGGATCAATAGAAGCAACAGCAGTTTTATTATTCAAACTGGGATAAATAGTACGAGTTTGTTTAGCCAAAACACAGGCTTCACAAAAGGAAATCACTCAAAAAGCATTTTTCAAATAAAGAGGAAAAAATCTAGTTAAGGTCTCTAATGGAGGGTGAACCAATTGACGATGCCATGAAAGTAACTCAGGTAAAGGAGCTGATGCAAAGTCTGCCTGAAGTGCTGATGAAGAACTTGGAACCGAAGAGAGACCAGCCTCAAGTAGATATAACCCACCTTGCACTCTTACCACAACCAATCGTTTTCCTTGTCACCAGATCCTGAAACACATAGTAAGGAGGATAAAAAGTAACTTTACAATTAAGATTAGCTGTTAAACTACCAATGGATGAGAGATTTGTTGACAAATCAGGAACATGTAAGACGGAGGATAAAGACAGCATGGGGGAACATTGAACAGAACTTTCCCAGAGAGGGGGGAAAGATTTCCATCAGCAGCCGTTTCTCAAAAATAATGTAATCTTACATGTTATCTCAAGTTAGTAAATATAACTATATAAGGCCCCAAGTGTTTATTGCGTATGTTTCTCTTTCTCTTCTTATTCCTCTTCTTCTTCTTCTTTCCCCTCTCGCTTTCCATTCTCTTTTTTCTCGTAATTTTTCCTTCATTACTTGGAACTAGTGTTGGGATTGTTGTGTATAAGTTGCTCCTAGTGTTCCTACTCATGCTAGAGGTGATCATTTATGTGTAGGTGGATGGTTCTAGCACTCGCTTTATACTTTGTTGGCTTAGTTATTTGTATCTATATCTTGAGAAATTAGGTTTCTTGTATCCATGCATGATTCATTAATACCTCCCACCTGTGTGGTTGAATCTGATTTGTTCATTACGAAATCTGCCATCTTCAACCTGTTTGGTGGGAGTACTTAGTTATTCATTTATTGGTACGTTATGCTTAATGGATTCTAATGATCTAATGACAGGATGAAACAACATTGATCTGGTACTCACATGGAGAAGAAAGGAGTCTTAAATTATCTTCTGTTTCTCGTATTATCCCTGGACAGAGAACTGTAAGTTGAGCCCATGGACTTGAGCCTGCTTTTGCACTCTTTATTTTTAATCTTATGTTTCCATGCACTTAGACATGAGATGGATTGTAAATTAATGATTTTCGTTTCAGTTATTTCTGGTTTACAATTTGTAATAATAGAGGACATTCATTTGGTTCATTTGTTGTTGATTCAACAGGCTGTATTTCGGAGATATTTTCGCCCTGACAAGGATTATTTATCATTCTCTCTTCTATATAACAATGGTGCAAGAACTCTTGATCTGGTTTGTGGAACAAATCCATTAATGTTCATTTTCATTTGTATGTCAGACGTTGAATTTGTTAGTTTGATCTCTCCAGGATTTAGTTTGTTATAATATAATGATTACTTTTAACTGTTTGTATACCACAGATATGCAAAGATAAAGATGAGACAGAAACATGGTTTGCTGGCCTTAAGGCATTACTTTCTAAAGGCCAATATAGTAGACATACCAGGAGTGAAAGTTCTGATGTGAGTTCTTTTTATCTTCAATATATTTCTTGTTCTATTATATATGTTCTGCTGTTCTACAGCATCATTTGGCAATGTATTGCTATCTCCAGCTGTTCACTTGTGCCATTGGTAATTAGAGTGCCAATTCCTGTTGGGAACCATGGAAGCTGATATATTTAATAAATCTTAGAAGACAAAGCAAGCACCAAAAGGGATATATTCATTGCAAATTTGCCCATCGGAGTCTGAGGTTGCAGTAGATACAGTAGTTACTCCAAACATGATGATAATAAGAAGTCAACAAAAATATGGAAGAAATACCAGATCTTCAAAACCATCTGTCAAAAAAGGCCAATACTTGGATCGAACTGACCAATAAGGGTGGTGAAGAACTCCAAATTATGTCTGATTTTGATGAAGAAGTGGAGAAATGGTCCAATTAGGGTTTTAAGAGAAAACCCTAAAAATCTTCAAAGAAGAGGATCTCACACACAACATTGGGAGACTGGGTCACAAGGCTGGTCGAACTCCTCCATAGGGGTGAGGAAGATATCCTCCAAATCTCAATCTATTCTGAGGAGTGGAACCCTAAAATTGATGGAGACAGGGTTTTGGAGCGAGAAAAACCCTGGTTTCTTGAAATTGCAGATGAAGGAGCTTCAATCTTGCAGGTTGATCTTGTAGGTAATGATAAATTCTTTCCAGGTTGCTGTACTTGATCTTCAATGGGTGGAAATCTGTTCTTAGAAGTAGGAAAAACCAAATTCCAAAGGAGAAGAAGACTAAAAAATCGCAAATAGGTAAGAACCGTAATTTTTCAAGGTTTTTTTTTGGTTTAGAACATTGAGGTGATGTGTGGCACAACAACTAAATTCATATGAATTACCTCATTAGTGCTGTCCTATGGGTAGTTGGGAAGGCAAAAGTGGGAGAAGATGAAGGCTTGTGAAGAAGATGGAAGATGAGAGAGGAAGGGCTTGCGATTTTAGAAGAAGAGAAGAAAAGTGGCTGGAAAAAAAACTGGATCAGAAACTTAGCTTTGATACCATGTTAACAAAAAGATGGCGAGAATGCTTCAGTGATTTGATTGATCACACAAGCTCTTTATTTATAATATGCAAAATAGAGTCATGATAGAAGTACAGGACAAAAAAAAAACCAAATTACAAGTATACCCCCCCATCCACCGGCCCCACTTTAAAAGGGTCGGTGGAGGGGGGAAGTCCAAATGTGCCCCTGCGGGACACTTAACCCCTATTCGATTGAGTTCTCATTCTTCCCTAAACCATCACATCTCAACAATATTGACCCTAAAGAGACTTGAGCCAAACTGAAGTCTGTATATGGGACTCCAAGGCCATTGCTCCCTTAGTAACACCTGGAAAAGCAGCTTAATAATGTCGGCAACAAATTTCAGCAAAATAAGTTAGATGCACCATGTCTTCTAAAAAGGTTCGAGATCTCGATCTCGACACAAGTTTCACTGGGCATAATTTTTTTTGCCCGGTCATCTCGGTGGTTGGTTTCAGTGGTAATATTGGATTTTTAGCCTTTGAAACTTGTCAATTTAACTTATTATAGGCCTCTAAACATAGTAGAAACCTCAGTTTCTTTAAAATCAAACCTACATGGTACTTTGATTTCAGACCCTAGGTAGGTAGTCTTCTGACCCTTCACCCTAAGCTATTCCAAAATAAAAACAAAAAACTTTTGACCACATTTCTATGAAAAAAATGGTTTTGAGAAGTTATTTTAACCTAAAACTGTTCTTGAGAAGAACAGGATCTCCAAAGGTAGATGATGAGATGATGAAGTGATAATCTCCAATCTCCAAGTGTTGAAGTTGTTAATCTACACTGTATATGAGAGGTTTGATGAGAAAAGCCACTAAAAGCTCACTTTTTCTTCACAGCAGGGCGAGATAGGTGAAAGATGTCGAGCTATGTCAAGTTGAGGGTCGAAATTATGTGTATACCCCATGTGACTTGGTCTCAAGTCGAGTCGAGACCGAGATATTCACCGAGATCTCGATCCAGATATTTTATATTTTATATATCGCCTATGCTCTCATCTCAGCAAGCCCAAAAAAAAAACAAGTTATTAGTGAGATCTCACCGAGATCTTGAACCATACTTCCAAAAACTAAAATCTGTAGAAGATTGATCTTATGTCAACTAGTTGTTATTAAACTTGAAATTCTCTAGATATTTGTTAGTACTTTTTTCCTTCTTTCTTTCTTTGCTGTATCATGTGCTGTAATTTCCTTGCGTATCGTTATGTGGTTTAAGATGGATGAAAAATTATAATATATGATTATTTTTCAAATAATTCTATTCAGCTGATTATTCCTCTCTTTTTCTTTCTTCCCCCTGAAGTTACATGATAACATTGACTTCATTCAAAATGGTCATCATCTTGGTACAACACAGAAGACTGCATCACGTAGTTTTAGTAGTTTGAGTAGTTTGAGTTTGACATACTCAGATTTTGGGCCAGACCATGCAAATATGCAAGCAAGAACAATTACAGGAGATGGTTCCAGAGTTAGTTTTTCAAGCACTTCTGGCTTGTCAAGTGTAGGCCTTGGAACCGATGACATTGAATCACTGGGTGATGTTTATGTCTGGGGGGAGGTTTGGTGTGATAAGAGTGTACCAAATGGATCTGTCCACCATTTCCCTTCAAAAACTGATGTGCTGACTCCAAGGCCCCTAGATTCAAATGTGGTTCTAGATGTTCAGCAGGTTTCTTCTGGCATCAGACATGCTGCTCTTGTTACAAGGCAAGGCGAGATTTTTACTTGGGGAGAGGAATCAGGAGGTAGGCTTGGCCATGGAACTGATAGATGTTTAATTCGCCCTCAACTTGTTGAATCCTTTGTCAATAGTGTGGATTATGTTGCATGTGGTGAGTATCATACATGCGCTGTTACTGCAACCGGTGATTTATTTACTTGGGGGGATGGTACGCATTACCCTGGACTTCTTGGACATGGCAAAGATGTTAGCCATTGGGTACCCAAAAGAATTTCTGGTCCTTTAGAAGGACTTCAGGTGTTATCTGTTGCATGTGGCACATGGCACTCAGCATTGGTAACTTTTAATGGAAAGTTGTTTACTTTTGGTGACGGGACATTTGGTGTTCTGGGCCATGGGGACAGAGAAAATGTTGCGTATCCTAGGGAAATTCAATCCTTGAGTGAATCAAAGACTCTTAAAGTTGCATGTGGTCTATGGCACACTGCAGCTATTGTGGAGGTTATGGGACAATCAGGTACAAAAATCTCACCTAAACAGTTATTTACTTGGGGCGATGGTGACAAATACCGTTTGGGTCATGGGGACAAGGAAAGCAAGCTAAAGCCCACCCGTGTGTCATCTCTTATTAGCTACAATTTCCACCAGTTGGCTTGTGGACCTAATATTACCACTGTCCTTGCAACATCAGGGCATGTATTTACTATGGGAAGTACTGCTTATGGTCAGCTGGGAAATCCACTGTCTGATGGTAAGTTGCCCTGCTTAGTTCAAAATAGATTGGTAGGTGAGTTTGTGGAAGAGATTTCATGTGGTTCATTACATGTTGCTGTACGGACATCGAGAGGCAAAGTATTCACATGGGGTAGGGGAGCCAATGGTAGACTAGGACATGGGGACACTAAAGACCGGAAAGTCCCAAATCTAGTTGAATCCCTAAAAGATAGGCTTGTGAAAAGTATATCTTGTGGTGCAAACTTCACTGCAGCTGTATGCCTTCATAAATGGGTTTCTGGTACAGACCATTCTGTCTGCTCTAGTTGTCGTCAAGCATTTTGTTTTACTAGAAAAAGACGGAATTGTTATAATTGTGGACTAGTGCATTGTTATGCTTGCTGTTCCAAGAAAGCACTAGGAGCTGCATTATCTCCGACTCCAAGCAAACCACTTCGTGTATGTGATTCTTGCTACTTTAAACTTAAAGCATCTGAGGCTGGTAGTGCCTCTACATTCAATAAGAATGTTGCAGCCAGGCATCCGGTAAAAGTCAGGGAGAGGCTGGACCGGGGAGTGGTGAGTGCATCTAAGAATCTGCTGTCTCTTGACAGAGAGCCAATCAAATATCTTGATATCAAACCACCCAAACAAGGAATGAAATCCGATTCTGCTTCCATAATCCGAGCTTCCCCAGTCCAAAGACTGTTACAGCAGAAAGATGCAGTGCCAAGTCCACTGATTTCTGTTCAACATCCTCTGAAACGAGTTATTACATCTGCACCTCAACCATTAAGGTCTCATCCATCACCATTGCCTCCATCGGTACCCCAGCCAGCTGTAACATCACGAGCTGCTTCACCATACTCAAGAAAGTCAAACTCTCCACATGTTGCAACTCCTGTAATTTCTAAAAGTTTTGATACCATAGTGAAAAAATTTGAGCATTTGAGCCAAGAAGTACGAATGTTGCAAAGCCAAGTATGTGGTAGTTTTCCTCTATTTATCTATTTTGTTATTGTCATTACCTTCTTATAATTTTGTATTCATAGGATGATGTGATGTGACCTCTAGGCTAAAAGGTTGAGACAGAAGTGTGAGAACCAAGACATGGAGCTGCAGAAATCACGAAAGCAAGCTGAAGAAGCTGCTTCATTGGCAGCCAGGGAGTCATCCCGGTGTAAAGTTGCAAATGAAGTTATGAAATCAAGTGCAGTCCAGGTATTCCTGTTCAACATGCCTAAATTATGACCAGTTACAAATAATTAGTCATTAGGCTTTTCATGTATTAAACATTTATTATATCTTGTAAATTGCAATTGGAAAAAAATAATCATTATTACCTACCTTATAGAAATAAATATGCAAATATGTAAGAAAAATAAAACTCAAGCTAGCATTTACTAGTAGTTGTCAATTATTACATACAAGCATCTATATATTTACAGGAGCATCTGTAACACTTACTTGGTGAAAAAGCATGTATATATGAGCTAGCATATAGGGAAGAAAAAGAAGAACAAGAAAAAGGAAGATAAGTTAAGGTAAAGAGTCAGAGACCATGATAGTATCACAGATTAACATGTATGTAATTGGTAGAACTAAGAATCAACCACCCAAAGTAAACCTACGGATTCTCCTATCTTGGTCAATCATCACCTCAGCAGCAAGGGTGGTGATCCTGTAGATAGAAAAAACTATCAGAGACTTGTTGGAAGGTTGGTATGCCTCTCTCATTCTGGCCAGATATTGCATATACTGTAGGGATATGGCTCTTGTGATCTAAGAGTGGTTGTTAAAGAACCTATAAGGCTCTGTTGTAATAACAAGGAAGCAATCAGTATAGTTCACGACCTGGTTGATGTAGATCGAGCTGTCAAAAAGAGGACTCAATGCCGGTACAATTTTTATCTCAAATCTGGGTCAATTTGGTGCCATTCAAACCAGCAGATCTGGTTCTTTTCTTGGCCCCATCGATCCAGCACAGCAGGGTATATTTCTCTCCATTGAGCAGCTCGGTCTCTGTTGTTTTTTTTTTGGTTCTTCTAGAAGGCCTACAGCTGTCCCTATCAATTTGGAAAGTAGAAGACCCCAGCAGCTCTCATCGATTCATTCAATTAAGGGATTTGTTTCCTTTTTGGGAGTTAAGAGATTTATTTCCTTTTCTTTTTATTTTTTGTTTTAGCTTAGTGGTTAAGTAATTAGTTTCCTTTTTATTTGTTAAACAATAGTAGTTAGTTGTTATTTCTTGTCAAGCAAGTAAATCAGCTTAGGAGAATTAGTTAGTTTCCTATTTGGTTATTTCCTATTTTATAAAGGCTTCACTGCCTATTTAAAGACACTCATTGTAAGGTTTTAGCACATTTGAATTAATGAAAGTTTGAGTAGTAATCTTCCATGGCTAAAACAATCACTTTGAGAGGGTGAGAAACCCAGGGGATGGTGAGAGGCCTGACCCAAAATCACCATTTTTCTTCCCCCTTCTCACCCTACCATCGAATTTCTTTTAGTTTCCTTTATTTTGAGTGATGTAAGATCATTACCAGACTACAAAATCATTGAGCTTTGTTGAAGATCCAGAGCAGCCTTCAACCCCTTTGGTTCGAGAAGCAGATCTCTCAGATCTGTGATCCAATCACTAAGCCCTTTTAGGGTTTTGTTGCACACCCCCAAAGGAGCACTCGACCAGCTTTTGGTGGTCTTTGGAGGCCTGGTCTGCCGGCTACAGAATTCTCTCCTTCGAGTTCTTCAAAAACTTAATTCTGTGTTGAGTCTCTGGGTTGTGATTGGTTTCCAAACTACTTGCTGGTTTCCAACCATTTTGAGGCTCTTCTGAGCCTTGGTCTGTGAGTTATTAGTTCTCTTATTTCAGCCTATTTTCCTAATCTGAGTATTTCTTCTTGGAGATCAGATCTGAAACTTAAATCTGAGTTTGGTTTGGAGTTACATATTATCTGGGGTTATTTGTTTAGGTGAATAACCTTACATCAAACCCACTCCAACACGATAGGACCAAGCATATTGAGATTAACAGACACTTGATGGAGGAGAAGCTTGAACAAAGCCTCATTTTGCATCCCTTTTTTCACCTCTGAGAATCAGCTAGCTGATATGTTCACAAAGGGTTAAACTCTAAGGTGTTTCATCCCATTTATGGAAGTTGGGCATAAGAGATATATATGCACCAAGTTGAGGGGGAGTGTTAATGTCTAGATTTATTGTATGCGTCTAGATTTGTTGTATATATTTTAGGATAAGGACTATGACTCATCTTTACCTAACATATCTTAAGTGTAATCGCCAATCCCCAATCCTCTCTACATAAATAAGAAAGTTCTCTATCATTCTTGACGAGCCAAACATTCCCAATAGTTTGGTTTTCAACTAACTATTTCACCGATGGTCGTGTAGTCAAGTACCTGGCTGGCCCTTGTTTGATCATTTGTTCTTTGCTATTCCTAGGAAAGGCAGACCCCAATTCAAGATATTTTAAAGATTCAGCAGTTAAAAAAGTACTGATGAAGCACTAGCAAGAGTCAAAGGACAACGTACTTACCCAAGTTGCCTTGTGGACTGCACATCATCATCTTGGAATTTTTTCTTCAAACAGAGATGGACAGCAGCAGCAATTGGCAACCAAAAGCTCTGGATAATTAATAACAGATCACTTGAAAATAGTAAATCATATAAACTAAAATTTTGTACAGTTTATTTTGAACATAATTTTTAGTATTTGCTTACATGGACTACTCTAAATCTATGATGCACTAACTTGTCACTACCTAGATGGTTCTAACTAATAAATCTTAACGTCTACCGACCATTCAGAGCTCCTTCTGTTGTATGTGTCAGCTATGATAGGCATAACTTATTAATTTCTTGTAACATGATTAATCTCTGATTAACATAATTACCTTGCTAATTAGCCCACTTCTGTGTTGCCTTCACCTTTTCCTTTAGCTGAAGGAGATGATGGAGAAGTTACCTGCTGAGGGTTGTGACATCGAAACATTCAAGGCCATGTGCACAAAACTTGAAGCTTTGCATAAAAGATATGAAAATCAGGATCCATATGTTACTACTTCCTTAACAGCTGGCCGTTCTTATGAAACTCAAGAATCAGAAGTTTCCTCCTTGTCAACTGACCGTTCAGGGCATGTCCAGCCATATGTTGCTTATAAACCTATCATGGTGAATGGATCCATCACTTGTGCACAATACCAAAGGATAGATGGTACCCTATCACAGAATGCGGGAGACAATGATAGAACATATCTTTCTCATATCAGGAGGCCCATTCCTTCACAAAGCTTAGAAAATGGGTCAAGCTCACTTAAGATTTCAAAAATGAAGAATGTATCTGAAACAGAAGCAACTGAACTATTTGAACCTGGTGTATATGTGACTCTAATTCAACTCCAGAATGGGGCCAAATTTTTCAAGGGAGTCAGATTCAGGTATTTATGTGCCCTCAATTTTTATATATAAAAGGGATATAATAGCAGCATATCAGAGAACTGATTTTCATTTCCATTTTCTTAGCTTTCAATCTTCTTTCGGTTTCTTGTTAACTTCCGTTGGTAAATGTGTATTTCAGTAAAATATTTAGTTTCTAGCCTTCTCAGATATATAGTTTACATATTTGCAAGTGGGTCAATAATTTATCAGATGGATGTTACAATATTGTATAAATAAAAATATATACGTTGTGCATTATTTGGTTCATTGAACTTTGATGTCATATTCAATCTAAATACTTTCAATCACCGACCTATAAAAAAAATTACACATCCCTAGCTGAATTGTAAATTAACACCCCCCCCCCACCCCAAAGAAAATCAATGAGGAGATCCTCTGGTTGGATTGTGTATCTGTACCCTATAAAGTTCTAAACTCATTTTATGCGCCCAAAATCACCATCTCCTCTAATTTACTACAGAAGCCACATGATCAGCTGGCTCAACGTAGTGGTAAAAGGTCCTTCTATTTCTTTTGAAACATAGGCTCCACAGCAACAACCAGAATTTCCCAATTGAGATGTGATACTCCAATCTTCCATCAATGCAAAAGCTCCCTCAACTTCTTTGGCATAAGCCATGATACTGATTCAGCATCACCCAATGACCTGTAGACACAATGACCTCATATCACATTTCATAGTTGACGCTAGACTGATTCAGCATCACCCAAGCAAGTAGAATGCATAATCGATATTTATAATCCCTTGCTTTGGATGATGGAAAATGCTAAACTCACAAAATTGTGAGTTGCATGGCCAATCATCTGTCGGGAAAAATTGTTCTATTACCCTATCCCCCATATATTATATTATTATGGAGTTCTGGTCACCAAGAGATCCTGTATGATGTGTTTGTATTTGAACTGTGAGCAGTGTCCCTCGCATCTTTTGTGAGGTTAGCATAACTCCTAGAAAATCAGTTTGAGGATATGAACTAAAGGGACCACTTGCTAATGGCCTAGCTTTTATCCTTTTTTTTTTTTTTTTTTTTTTTTAATGTATATATATACTATGCAGAACTGGCGACAATGGATGTAGAGGGAAACTTGGCATTGGTTATCAGGTGGTTGTCTTGAACAGAAGAGACCCCTTTGAAGATTTTCACACAGATAGAAGAGCCCTTTTTTTTTTTTATTACTTAAAAAGATTGTTCATTTGAAGCGATGATCTACCAATACAATAGTAGATGTAGAGGGGTAAGGGGTAGTCCTTATGTTGTTCCCCTCTGGTTTGAGCTTTTTATACATTTCTTCTTTGGCTAATACCCAATCAAGCTGAACCATTACATATCCACGAGCGCATGCACACACACGCATACACACTCAAAATAATTGGAACAAGAGAGCTGTGAGTTTTGCAGGTGTCAGGCTAAAGAAGAAGTTCAAACAAAGAAATGAACGTTAGAAGGAACTTCTTACATTCATACGCATCCTTGGGGAAAGAGAAGGTCTGGCCTCTGAAAACCCTGAATCAGAAATATTGTAGAGAATAACCTGGGCAGTGAAAAATCCAGACTTTGCCTCTGATGTCCATCTGGAGAATTTGTATTGCTGATCATAGGCTAGAGGAATCTCTACCCAGTAGTTATGTTTGACAGCTCTAACCCCTAGCACCAATGCATGTCTAAAATAAATGGTCCATTTCTCGGTTTCTTCATGAGCCATTGACAAAGTTTAGTTGTCTTCTACATGAATCATTACACTTGTACTTGACTAAATGAGTGAACAAAGCATTTCTTGTAGCTTCAGCAATCTATCATCACATGGTAGTCTTGTCTCCTATTGTCTAAATTGTGACCATTTATTGTAGTATTTTCATGGTTCTTCTATATGAATCATCACACTTGTACTTGACTAAATGAGTGACAACAAAGCATATCTTATAGCTTCAGCATTCTTCTAATTATCTTCTTTTGATATTGTCACCCCATCTGTATTTGATCCTCGTTGAATGTTCCTGCAGCAAAAGAAAGTTTGCTGAGCAGCAGGCAGAACACTGGTGGAAGGAAAACAAAGATAGGGTGCTTAAGAAGTACATCACAAGAAGGAAGAGTATCCCAACGGAATCCTACAATGGAGTCGCACATGCTGAAGAAGATGAGGCGATGTCACCTTCCCAAAATTGGTTTGTTGATGGGAACGATAAAAAGTTGGCAAGAATAAAATCTACTCCTGAATGGACTAATCGGTCTTGTAGCAGTAATGCCATCTACAAGTGCAGCATCAAATAGCATTTTGTTTGATGAGGATCATGGAGAATGCATCATTTGTTGTAACAGAAACAAACCAACTTAGAGTTATAATAGTGGATGATGAGTTAGTTGATCATATAATTGACGCAGAGAAGCTCCTGTGATTATTTGATTTATTGTTTTATATTTCCTCTTCTTTTTGCCCTCTGCTTCTGTTGTAGTCAATGTATTGTACAGTTGAAATTTTTCATACTAGTTGTAAAGCTCTTCTTCTCAGGTGCTATCCCCTGTAATATTGTGAACTGATTTATTTCCTTTCCAGAGCTTGATTATCTGAGTAGTGAGTCCAATGAATAGCCAGTGTATTTCAGGTTCTGGAATCAGGACAACAGTTGTGGAGAATCAAAATTCATATCACATAGCAGATATATACCTGGCATGAATCTGGAACATTTAGGATTGGACCAGACCCATGGATCCAATTGATTGGAAGATTGTTATGCAGCATGTCCTTGTTTCTTGCATTGCCTGTCAAGAGCATTTGCAGCACCCAGAGGCAGGATAAAACCTCTTAGAAATCCAATAGTTTAATGTGTGAACTTCAAGCCCTGAGACTTGGATTAGTTACATGGTCCCTTCTAATCTGATAAGATGCAGTAGAACATTTTTTTATTCCAGGGTGAATCTTCTTTCCCTTTGTCTTAAGAAGGGGAAGACAATTTGAGCTGGTAAAGAGTGTTTTCTTTTTCTTTTTTTTTTTTGGACATTTCCTATGGAGGGCTCATTGGCCAACTAAGATGACCACTCCAAGGCAGCCAGTTGGTGTTCCAACTAAAGGAAGAGCGCGCGCGCGGGGGGGGTGGACTTTTACTCGAAACATGCCATTGCAGAAGCTGTTTTAACAAGCAGCACCTTAACCAACTGTGCTAGCAGTTGTCCTAATAATTATACTTATTTGTGCCATTGTTCTAGGTTCTATTAAATAAGGGCGAGAGAACGCTATTTGGTAGCACAATCGTGAGCGCTCTCAGCATGGGGCAGTATGGTCTTTTCACACCTGCTGTGTCTTGGCTTAAGTATATGGTATCGGGTGGCCTTCACTCTTCCATTAAATTATTAGCTATTTTCAAGCTGTAGTTATATTTCTATAAGATTTCTTATAAGCATAATAGAAATAAGTGATAAGTTGGCACCACAAAACATGCACCTTCACAAATTAGAATGCTTTCAAAAGAAACAAGCATGTACTTATTCAAATAATTTATAAAACACATTTATCTACATGCACTATGATCGGGATCATTTTTAGCTAAACTTGATACATAAAAGTAGGATGTGGCAAAAAATCTGAGTAATATTATTTCAAATACTAATATATACTCCTTGATGCTAGTTGAGACATATCTATGGAGCTATTTAAGTACTTACAACCCCTTAATTTAGATGATGGAAAATGCAAAATTCGTAAAATTGTGAGTCGCACAGCCAATCATCTATTGGGAAAATAGTTCTTATAACCCTATCCCCCAAACAACATAACAATTTTGTGAGTTTTTATTACCCTATCCCATAGGCAATGTAATGTGTGAATTACTGGAATTAAGCAGTGTAGAAAATTTTCGACCAACAATAATGTATGGAGCTGAATGTTGCGCATTAAAGAAACAACATGTAAGCAAAAATGTGTCAATGAATGAAGACGTTGCTGAACGAAAAAAAAATGAGGATGTTGAGATGGAGGCCTGTGAATGCTCCAAACACAAATGGGTGATTTGATTTAGATTGGATGAACCAAAAGAACCAAATTAGGCCTTAAAATAACTCTAAGAGAAGTGGTGAGGAAAAATATGCATAACATAACACTAGTAAAAAGTATGGCTTTGATTAGAGTTGATTGCAAAAAAAATTATCCATGTAGCCAAACCCCATTTACTTGGGAGAAGGTCAATCAAGCTGAGTTGTGATGGCATACATAAAATAACAAGGGGAAATGAACGCTCCCTAATTGTGCATGGACCAATTAGGTGGTGCACATCAGCATAAACATGGGGTGTTTCTTTTTTTATTATTTTACAGTGGTGGGGGCATCATTTCGCTGATCTCTGTGCCTAGGATACCTCAAATTGCAACAACTACTAGGCTTAGCTTGCTGCTCCCTATGATCATCTCAGTAGCGGAGGGAGCTTTCATAAAAGGCCGGAATATTTCAATAAAACATTTTTTTGACCTGGTTAATGCTGGATTTAGATAGAAAGGCTCTGGACTACAATGCTATCATAAAATTAGACATGTCTGTAGAAACGTAACCCTAAAACGATGCAGAAGATAATGGAAAAAAACAAACAATGCACACGGATTTTACGAGGTTCGGCAAGGTTGCCTACGTCCCCGGTGAGATGAGATCCTGCTTCACTATCAATGGAGAATAGGGTTACAGCGCTCGTCCTCACACCTCTCAGTATTGCTTGCATTACAGAGAAAGAACCCTCGCTACAAATATATAGCGGAAAAACCCTAATCCGGATTAAACTACAATTGCCACCCTAATCCGGATTAAATTACAATTGCCCTCAATAAAAAATTCGAGCTAGGTGCTGCGCCCCCCTACACCCCCTGCTATGCAGGGGGGCCTCCTGCCCCCCTTGCAACCCCCACGGCCCGCTAACCGGCTAGCGGGACCGCCGTCTTGGCTGTCTAGGTGCTGCACCAGTACTCCCTGGATTAAACTGCGACGAAATACAAGACATCAAACACCAACAATCTCCACCTTGGCTTGAATTCTGTCGAGCCCCTTGTAAAGATAACTTGTAGACGTCTTCATCATTGTACCTCATTAGAGGTACAAACCCGCACCTTTTTGGTGCGTCCCTCATCTTCAACAATGAGTAATATTAATCAAGTCCAAACAGGACTCGAACTTCTCTGTAGTAACTGGCTTTGTAAACATATCTGCAGGATTGAGATCGGTATGAATTTTTCTTAAGTGAATACTGCCTTCTGACACAAACTCCCTGATCTTGTGAAATCTCACATCAATATGCTTTGTCCTTGCATGAAACACCTGATTCTTTGCAAGATGTATGGCACTCTGACTGTCACAATGTAACACTGTACCTCCTTGCTCCAACCCCAACTCACGAACCAGTCCAGCCAACCAGACTCCTTCCTTGGCAGCCTCAACTGCTGCCATGTACTCTGCCTCTGTAGTGGACAATGCAATTGTAGACTGAAGCATCGCTCTCCATGATATAGGTCCACCAGCCAATGTAAACACATACCCTGTAGTAGACCTCCTCTTGTCTAAATCACCAGCATAGTCAGAATCAACATAACCTGCCAATTCTGTAGAACTTCCCTTGCCACTGAACATAACACCTATATCTTTAGTCTTGCTCAAATATCTGAAGATCCACTTAATTGCATTCCAATGCTCCTTCCCTGGATTACTCATGTATCTGCTAACAACACTGACTGCATGAGACAAATCCGGCCTGCTACAAACCATAGCATACATGAGACTCCCAACTGCGCTAGCATAAGGGACTTGAGACATCTGCTCCACCTCCTCATGTGTTGTAGGGCATTCCCTTTCAGATAACTTGAAGTGGCCAGCTAACGGAGTGCTAACCGGCTTAGCCTTTTCCATATTGAAACGCTCTAGCACCTTTTCAATATACCTCTTCTGAGTTACCCAAAGTTTACCTGCATTTCTATCTCTAAGGATTTCCATGCCAAGGATCTTCTTAGCGGCACCAAGATCCTTCATCTCAAATTCAGCACTCAACAAAGACTTCAAAGAGACTATATCATGTTTGTTCTTTGCAGCAATGAGCATGTCATCAACATAAAGCATCAACAAAATAATGGAATTATCACTTGACACTTTATAATAAACACAACTATCATACTCACTTCTTGTGTAGCCAATCTTCATCATGTGGGAATCAAAGCGCTTGTACCACTGCCTAGGAGATTGCTTAAGGTCATCAAGCGACCTCTTAAGCAGACAAACATGATCTTCCTTTTCCTGCACCTTGAAATCTTCAGGCTGCTCCATGTAAATCTGTTCCTCCAAGTCATCATGAAGAAATGCAGTTTTCACATCAAGTTGTTCAAGCTCTAAATCATGTATGGCCACCAAAGCAAGTAGTACCCTGATCGAAGTGTGTTTCACCACTGGAGAGAATATTTCATTGTAGTCTATCCCCTCTTTCTGTGCATAGCCCTTGGCTACAAGTCTGGCCTTATACCTTTCATGCTCATTCTCAGATGCTGCCTCTTTCTTATGAAAGACCCATTTACACCCAATGATTTTTCTTTCTTTGGGTTTTTCCACAATCTCCCAAGTCTTGTTCTTCTGTAGAGATTTCATTTCCTCCATCATAGCTGCCATCCATTTATCATACTGTGCATCACTCAAAGCATCATGATAGGAAGATAGATCACCTGTACCTACAGTTAGGGTATAGGCAACCATGTCCTCAAACCCGTATCTCATAGGTGCTTTGTGAGTATACTTCCTTTTACCCTTTGCCACTGTATAGGGAATTTCTACTGCTTCCTGTTGTCCTGGTAAGTCACTTGATGACTCATTCTCTCTTGTTGTTTCTAACTCACCTAACTCCACCTGCATAGTAGAACCTTCTTTATTTTCATCAGCTGCTTGTGAATTGTAATTTGACTTCACTATATGAGACTCATTAAACACGTCTCTACTAACCACAACTTTCTGTGAACTTGGATCCCATAACTTGAATCCCTTTACACTTTTCTTAAAACCAAGAAAGATACACTGCTTATACTTTGAGTCTAACTTGGAACGCTGCTTAGTCTCAACATGGGCATAGGCTGGACAACCAAATATTTTTAGAATAGAATAACCTACTGGTTTTCCTGTCCATACCTCTTCAGGAATTTTACAATCAATCGCCTTTGATGGAGACCTATTGATGAGGAAACATGCCATGTTCACTGCTTCTGCCCAAAATCTCTTGCTCAATCCTGTATTCAACCTTATACTCCGAGCTCCTTCTAGAAGTGTTCTGTTCATCTTTTCAGCTACACCATTTTGCTGTGGTGTCTTTGGAACCGTGAAGTGACATGTAATCCCTTCAGCTTTGCACAATTCTAGAAACGGCTTGTATGTGTACTCTCCTCTATTATCTGTTCTCAAGTATTTAATTTTCTTTCCTGTCTTCCTTTCTACCTCAGCCTTCCATTCCTTAAATTTAGTGAACACCTTACTTTTATGCTTCATGAAGTAGATCCAGACTTTCTTTGAGTAATCATCAACAAAGGTCGCGAAGTTTTCTGCCCCACCTTTAGATTTTTTTGTTGAAGGACCCCATACATCGCTGTGTACATAATCAAACACCCCTTTACTCTTATGTTTTGCAGTTTTGAAATTAACCTTGCACTGATTCCTGAACACATAATACTTGCAGAAGTTCAATTTATAAGTTTTTACTCCCTTCAACATTTTCTTTTTATGAAGCTTCATCAATCCTTTTTCTCCCATATGCCCTAACCGCATATGCCACAGATAGGTATCATCTGTATCAAATACTACATCTGTAGTCACATATGCTCCACTTATAACTGTGCTCCCTATGAGTTTGTATAGGTTTCTTGTTAGCTGTCCCTTCATGACAACCATTACACCCTTAATAACTTTGAGAACTCCACCTTCTGCTATGTACTTGCAGCCATTTGAGTCAAGTGCCCCCAAAGATACTAAGTTTTTCCTTAATTCTGGTACATGTCTTACATCTGCTAAGGTTTTTACTATCCCATCAAACATCTTGATTTTGATAGTGCCTATCCCAATGGTCTTGCATACAACATCATTCCCCATTAGGACAGACCCACCATTATATGGTTGATATGTATCAAACCAATCTTTATGTGGACACATGTGATATGAACATCCAGAATCTAAAATCCAAGAATCAGAAGGTTGATTATTACCTGATGATATAGAGAGTACATCTCCATCATCTCCATCTGAACTGTCAGCCATGCTAGCTTCCTCAGATGCCTTATCTACACCTTTCTTCTTTAAGTCCGCCTTCCTCTTCAAGCACTCTCTCTTCAGATGACATTCCTTCTTGCAATAGTAACAAGAGACCTTTGTCTTTGCCCCTTTTGATTTCGATCGACTCTTCTCAGATCCCTTCTGATTTGATCTCCGTCTTTTCTGCTCCTTGTCACCTCCGAAAAGACCTTCTCCTTGAGATTTTGTACTACTGGCCTTCTTCCTTGTATCATTGGACATGAGGGAAGCTGCGACTTCATCCATCTCAAGGGTCTCCTTCCCGTACAAGAGACTCGTTACTAGGTGATCATATGATTCTGGGAGCGACGACAGCAACAGTAACGCCTTGTCTTCATCCTCGATCTTAATCTCCAGGTTTGCAAGTTTACTTACGATCTGATTGAACATGTTAAGATGCTCTAATAGATCCGTACCTTCCTCCATCTGTAGAGAATACAATTGTTTCTTCACGAACAACTTGTTCGTTAAGGACTTCGTCATGTAGATGCTTTAAAGTTTCGCCCATAACTGCGGTGCAGATTCGATACCCACAACATATTGTAGGGCATCATCTGAAAGATTTAATCGAATAACACTTACTGCCTTTTCCTCCATCTCTTCCCAATCTTTGTCAGTAATTTTTGCAGGTTTCTTCGACTTCCTCAATAACGTTTTCGCCAAACCTTGCTGTATTAGGAGATCCTTCATCCTTTGATGCCAGAGGGTGAAATTGTTCTTCCCATTAAATCTCTCGATATCATACTTGACATTCGATCCCTTCCCTGCCATCGTGATAGTAAACCCTAGAAAACGGAAGCCTAGAGCTCTAATATCAATTTGTAGAAACGCAACCCTAAAACGATGCAGAAGATAATGGAAAAACAAAACAAACAATGCACACGGATTCTTATGAGGTTCGGCAAGGTTGCCTACGTCCCTGGTGAGATGAGATCCTACTTCACTATCAATGGAGAATAGGGTTACAGTGCTCGTCCTCACACCTCTCAGTATTGCTTGCATTATAGAGAAAGAAACCCTCGCTACAAATATATAGCGAAAAAACCTTAATCCGGAAAGTACACAATTACCTTCAAATAAAAAATTTGAGCGGGGGGCTGCGCCAGCCTACACCCCCTGTTATGCAGGGGGCCTCCTGCTCCCCTTGCAACCCCCACGGCCCGCTAACCGGGACCGCCGTCCTACCTGTCTAGGTGCTGCACCAATACTCCCTGGATTAAACTGCGACGGAATACAAGACATCATACACCAGCACCATGGACTCTCTAGAGTTGAAATTAGATGTTTAGCTGACTAAGAAAATTTATTACCACAAAGATAATGCTCTATGAAACTAAGTTTGTATCACCCCTTTTCTAAGAAGCACTCCTTCCCTCAAGTGTGAAACTGGGAAATTTTTACTAAGCTCTATTACTTGTTCTAAATCGTCAAGGGAAATAGGAATCATTTTTAATGGATGTCTTTTAAAATCTGTTGGAGTTTTCATTAACTGAAAAGCTGCCGCTGTTGTTGACTGAGTCAGACATGTTACAATTTTCAAATATTTCTCGGCTGAATTATAGTATCACATTGTTACTTATTTTTTTTCGTTCGGAAATATTGATGCCCCGTATAAGGTAATAATACTAACAGTCTAATAAACCAACCCCAATCCACACCCGCTCCCAAAAAACTTGGATTTTGTCTTCTAGAGATTTCTGGCAATGACAGGAAAATGTCACTGTCAGATTTTCATGTAGCTTTGCGCGTCTGAGACTTGAATGGGTGTGCTTTGGGAATCTTTAGTTCCCCTGCTTGATTTTTCTCTTCAAAAGTTGTAATTGTATACGACTGACTTGCTAATATCCTAAATTGAATCTGGTATGCTGACATTGGATGGTTGTCTTTAAGGTTCTATGGATTCTTATGTGTTCATCAAAGTCAGGGGTCTCAAATTGAGTCGATATTGCATTAATAACTGTGATAATGTCAATATGTCATACATCCAACTTTTTTAGGATTGTCATCAATTTGGTTGAATTGGCCTTTCATGTATATATCAATCCAACTAGATCATCTCCAAAGGCAGATCAATATATTTCATATGGATGACTATGTTTGGGCATTGAACCATATTAAATCGAGGGAAAATTAGTGTTTCCCTGGGTTCAAATTCCTATTACAATAAGGTCCGGTCAATCATTTACCAATTTAGGATTCAATGGTGTCATAATTTTAATGTACAATTTTGTACAAAACCTTAAATTGTTAATGTTTTTTTAATGTACACATTGTTCATTCAGTCTGATTTATGCCATGCTGACCCATCCAAATGATTGTTCTGCACTGAATTTTTATCTCTCTTTCCACTTTGAAGATTCCAATCCGCCACCGTCATTTGTCTCTTAATTTTTGGAGGTATAGAAATAAAAAAATTTCAGTGAAAAGGGTAGAAATGGAATGGGAAAAAATAAAAAAAAGAAAAACAGAAAAAAAGAAAAAAAGAAAACCACAAATTAAGGAGTAGAAACCACAACTTAAGGAGTGACTAGTGACCAGTACATTAAGTTAACAAATTGAGGGTGAAACAGTCATTTAGATTTGTATGGCATGAAATTGTACTGACTGATGTACATGAAGAAAGTTAACAATATGTGGTGTTGTATGAAATTGCCACTCAAAATTAAGAAGCCAGGGAATCTTAAGTAGTGAAAGATTGACCTGATCTTATTGTAATAGAAATTTGACAACCTGGGGAAACACTGATTCTCTTTTATGTGTTTATATACTTTATCTATAATTTGGTTTGGAATTTAGCTGGTTGAAATCATGTTCATTCCTTTTATTGCTCAACAACTGATTTAACATCTGATCCAAAAAGAAAATAGAAAAAGGGAAACGTCTGTTTGTCACTGTTCATGATGGATCGAGTGTGTATATACTGATGCAACAAGCCTTAGTAAAACTCTGGGAGTGGCAAAAGGAAAATAAATTATCTATAAATGCATGGTTGATCTCTTCTAGGCTATTGGCCTTCTTGTTCAACTTCAAAGGTGATCATCTCCAAAGCTTAAAGCCCAAGCTGAAACTATTAAGGTCCCCGACTTAAAAACCTTCTTACCCAGAACAATAATTCAAACCACGAAAATTACCAGGAACCTCTAGTATTGAAGCAAAGTAAGACGCATGGGGACTAATCATGTAAATGGTGAGGAATGATATGATCCATGGAGAAGGAGCCATATAGGAACAACAACAATAATAACTCAGCCTTATGCCAACTAAATGGGGTTGGCTACATGGATCCTTGCCTTATAATAAGCTCTATTTGATGTCATACTTGATACAAGGCCTAAGCTATGCATATCTTTCCTCACCACCTCTCCTAAGGTCATTTTAGGTTTTCCTGCTCTTTTAAATCTTTCAGTCTGCATCAAATCAATCTTCCATTTTGGAGCATCCAAAGGCCTTCGTTGAACATGGCCATACTACCTCAAATGACTTTCTCACAACTTTTCATGTATTAGAGCTACTCCCTAACCAGCTCTAAAATGATCATTCCTTCTGGATGTAGTTGGATGACCGAGTTAATTGGGAATGGTTTTATTTCTTTCCTTTTAGAGTTAGGGATTCAAGTTTTATTTGAGTAGATTTTAGTTTCTAATTTAGATTACTTTCTATTTTATAATAGTTTCCATTACTTGCTGTTTTTTACTTTTTCCTTTCAGTAGCTATGTGACATGATGGAGTTTCTTAGTTGTGGAATTGAATGAATGATTTTTGTTTGGTTTGAAGCCATGGATGCTGTGAGCTTCGATACCTCTCACCCCACTGATTTCTTCCCTTCTTTTCCCTCTCCTGTCTTCTTCCTCCTTTCTATTGTGTCTCTGGTTCCTGCTGTTTCTTTCTTTACCTGAGAAAACTCTGTTCTGGGCGGTGTCTGCAAGCTATCAGATCTGAACCGAGCTCCTCACATACTCAACTGTTGTGGCTGAGGTTTGGTACACTTGCTTCTTATGTATGGGCAATTCAACCAGGAGAGTTTGGCATCCACTTCTCATGTGGGTGCTGAGAATCGAACTACTGTTGGAACCTGCAACTATTTCAGTATCCAGATCTGATTTCAGAGCTTCAACCCCAGTAGTTTAGTAGTGAATCGAACTGCTGCTGATTACAATCAAGAGGATTAGGAGTTGAGATACTCCCTTCAAAATTTCTGGCTGATTGGGTTCTTGTTGGAAGAGTAATCGCACTCATTAATCATCAAGCCCTCCTCCGCTGGTTTCTGGTTCACGACAAGAAGAAGTGGAACAGGTTCCCTTTATTGCTTAATCTCTTATCTTTTTTTATTGTTACTTTCCATATTACCCTCGTCCTTTAAGTTAATTCAGCACTATCCCTTAGTTTTATCTTCCTTCCTAGTCTACCCTTACACAATAATGCCTAATCCACTCATATCCCTATCTACCAATTGGCATCTTAGGGCCCGCTTGATAACGTTTCTAGAAACATGTTTTTCAGTTTTCCTGTGCTCAGAAACGGAAAAATTGATGATTACTCGACCTACCCCCAACCCATTGAAGTTCTTGCTGAATACTTTGGGGCCTCTGCTGCCATAAAGGAGCGGCTCTTACACACAAATCTTGTTGGGGTGCTCATCGTTCCAAAGGTATTAATCGTCAGCCAAGCTCATCTCTGCAAACTCATCTCCTCCCTGCTCCCTTGAGGTGGCTCCATCGTCTTGCATCTTCCACTCGTTGAAAGAACCTTACCGAAATGAATTGAAATCGATGAAGGTTTCAGAGCCTGCAAATCTGCTGAAATCGTCCAGGGTTTCATAACCTCACCTTCTGCTGAAATTATCAAGGTTTCAGAGCCTTCAACTCCTTTGTGCACATACAACTTCAAGGTCCGTTTGATTTGTTACTCCTCTTGGTAGAGATAACCTCAAGGGGATTAGGGGTTTTTCTGTAACTTCCGTTCCATTCCAACTTTATTCACTGAGGTAGCATTTGCCTCTCAAAATTTTTCTGTTTGGGGGTGCTATGCAAGAACCGAGACATTAGTTTTTTTTTTTTTACCTTTTCTTGCAATGGGAGAAATTTGTTTCACGAAGAACAAGTGGTTCAAGATGGTAGATATGGCAGAAGAAGAATCTGGAAAGAATAGAATGAGTAGTTCAGTAGTTTAGGATGGAAGATTAGAGAAAAAGTAGAAGCTGGACTGAGTGAACACCCCCCTCTTGTTCATATAAGGTAATCTGAAAATCGATTTGGACACTTATCATAGGTTCTATGGTTAAGAGAAGCATGCTAATCAATCCAACAGATTTCTATTGCTAAAATCCGTTTGCTGAAATTTCACTATTGCCAAAATCTGTTTGCTGAAATTCCAGAAGCTGTAAATCGGGACATGTTCTAATCTCTCTTTGGGGAATTCTAGACATACTAATCATTTACCAGACTGCTTACAGCCCCTGCAGGGTGGGGAGGCAAAGAATCAAGAATCAAAGATGTAAAACTACTATTGTTCGGTTGAATGGGACAAAAAGAAAGTGAACGGAGAAAATGTTCAGTGTTTATATTCACTATAGTATATGTTGGCTTGCAAAATGCATTCCTTCTCTATGAATCCATTGCCTCCTATACAAGAGAAGGGAATAGTTTCTTACCCAGTTGACGGGAGACACACCTCAGTGACCTCACTATACTTTGTCATTAACAAAATCAAATGGTAGGTGGCACATGGAGCACTAGAGATGAACTTTTTACATGTACCCAGCTAATTGGTTATCAAACACCAATGTATGCAGGAAACCTTTCCGGAAATAGGTTTAGCAAACATTGCTTTCGACCAAAATATATATATATATATATTTCTTCTATTTTTAGGCACAAAAAAGCAGAAACATTATCAAACGAGCCCTAAGAATATCTTGTTATTTACAAAATTGCCACTTCCATTTGCAACTTCAATTTATTTACAGAATTGCCATTAGTCTTTGATTTGAGTATTTGCTATTTGAGAGCCCATAAGCGATCTGATCCCGATTTTGGAACTCGGATCCGCACCAAGTGGTATCAAAGCCAAGTTCTTGCAATTTCCTAACCATGGTAGGTCATATCATGAATGCTGAGTTACAAAAATTATATCGTGAGTTAGCTGAGAGTCAACAGGTACTAGGTGAGAATCAACAAAAGACTGATGCCAGACTTGAGAGAAATGAGTTGAAGCTCGAGAAGCTTATGGAAGAGATGATTGCTTTTATGAAGAGGTCTGACAAGCGAGTTGAAGAAGGATCATCTACACCACCTCTTCAGATTCATACCTTACGGATCGAAGATAAACCTCACAGGCAACAACCTAATCCAATTGTACACCAGGATGTTACAAGACAATTTTCTGACAGAGATTATGGCATTGAAATTGAGGTTCTAGAGTTCAATGGTAAAAAGGGGCCCAAAGAATTTCTTGACTGGTTTACTGAAGTTGAGAGGATCTTTGCTTATAAATTCCTTCTGGATGAGAAGTGTGGACTCATCCTCACCAAGTTTATTAGGTATGCACGTTCATAGTGGGATGATGTATTACATTCTAGGTTTGTCAGGCAACTTGGACCCCTTACCAATTGGGTGGTCATAAAATAGATTTTGATTGAGAAATTTGTTCCTCTTAAATTATGAGAAGGTGATGTTTTACAAATTGCTCAATTTACAATAAGGCAACAAGGATGTGGATACCTAAATCGAGTTCCACAAACTATCTTCAAGGTGCCAACTTAAAAAAACAAACCATTAATGGGTGATGAGATATATTAATGAGCTAAGTACTTAGATTCAACTCAAATTGGCTAACACTGATTTTAGGTCCATTGAGGTGGCAGTAGCTCATGCCAAGACAGTTGAAGAGAAGTCCATTTATTGGAAAAGTATGATCAAGACTCCTTCAGTTTATAGACTTCCACCACATATGGAGGAAAAGAAGCCTGAATCTCACAGAGTGGAAGAAAAGAGGTAGAACTCAACAAAAATAGTGATTGAGTGAAGAACATTAAATGCCATAATTGTGGCGAAAATGGTCACTATGCCAACAAATGCCTCAACAAGACTCATTCTGTGAATGTAGCAGAGAAGTAACCGAAAGAGAATAGTTTTGTCCTGATTCATATCCCTATTCTTTCGATAAAGATGTTGATGCTCTTGATTATGATGGTGAAGTTGAAGCTTATTCCGCTACTTTAACATCATTCTTAAACAGACTAGTTCATAAGGCTCTTCTCTTCAGACAAAAGGGTACTCTCCTACATGGTTCTGATCCCTACTAATGTTCATACAGTTGTTGATACCGGGGCAGAAGCAAACTTCTTCTCTGTTGAATTTGTTTGAGCACACAACCTTCTAATGAAGCGACTCTTCAAGAAGATTTATGTCCAAGGGTTTGGATCCACAACTCAAGAAGAGGCCACTGCAGTTATTCGAGTACATCACAGTTTGGGCCGTTACAATACCATGTGCCTTGCTTAGTCACCTAGTTGGTGCACCGTGACATTCTTTTAGGGCGACCTTGGCAATGACATGCTGATATTCTTTGCGATAGTTAATGGAATATAATCAAACAAGGAGGCCGCACCTACTTAATGACGCCACACGTGTTATCAAACATGCCGTGTGGCGACAGTCTTCTGCTCCAGTGACACGTCCGCCTACTCTCACTCCTCTGGGAGTTACATTCCCGACATTTGCTTTGAGATACGTGCCACCTCATCGATGAGCAATTTAAAAAGGTGTCGGGTGCATGGCCTAACTCGACGGAGTTAAGTTCTTTTAAGACCGGGGAGTTGATGAGTTAATACCCTGCTTTTTTCTCATCCACCAAAACAATATCATTAGCAAAAAGCATACACCAACGAACCTTGTCTTGAAATTCTCTAGTTAATGATAAGCATAAACAAGTAGGGCTTAAAGTTGATCCTTGATGTAATCCAATTGTAATTGGGAATTCACTACCTTGACCCCCACAAGTCTTACACTAGTTATCTCACTATCTTACATATCTTTAAATATGTCCACATATTTACTTAAAACACTTCTCTTCTCTAGTACTTGTTGGATTAACTCTCTAGGGACGCTTTCATAAGATTTTTCTAGGTCAATAAAGACCAAAGAGAGATCCTTTTTTTCAGTCTCTAAATTTTCCATTAGTCTCCTAAGTAAGTTAATAGCTTCTGACGTAGATATTTTTGGCATAAAACCAAATTGGATCTCCGTAATAGTAGTTTCTTTTCTTATGTGGATTTCAATAACCCTCTCCCATAATTTCATAGTATGACTCTTTAGTTTTATGCCTTTGTATATTTATTGTAGTTCTGAATATCTCTTTTATTTTTGTAAATCGAAATAATAATTCTTCTCCTCTATTCAACTACTATTTTCTCTGTGCTCCTTATATTATTAAACAACTTGATCAGCTAAGATAAATCACAAATTCCTAAGCTCTTCTACAATTCTATTGGGGCCTCTTCTAGGCCTTGTGCCCATAGTTGACATAGTGCCAAGGCTAACCAAGGTGTTGGAGGGCTGCCTAAGCACTTAGGCGACAAGGCGCCCTCCTTAAGGCGAACAATTGTTGTTTTTTATTTTCTCTCTTTTTAAACATTATTTAGTATGCTGCATATACCTTATATCATAAAAATAAACATTAAACCACATTAAGTCATAAAAAATCAACATTAAGTCCCATAACATCATAAAAAATCAACATTTAGAGAAATGCTTTATAGTAAGTTTGACTAGTTAAATGATTTTATTTTTACATTAGACTTTTTGCATTAGGTATAACACAAAACCAGCTTTCCAACAAGTCTAAGATTACTTAAATCTAAGTTGTAATGATAAAGTTATGTTCTGGTCAAACTTATTTTAAAGTGTGAATATTGTTAAAATCGACTAAATGAAAATAATTTTATGGACATCAAAACAAAAGATTATTTTATTAGACTTTTAGTTTTTAGCAATATAAGATTTATAAAATTTTCAGAATTGAGAAAAACCCCAGCATTTGAAAGTTGAAAATCGCCCCTAAAACCAATATTCCAGTTTTTGTTCTTAAACTGGAGGGTTGACTTTTTTATCCTTTTGGAATTTGATTTTTAAACTATTTTTATTGGATTCAAATAAGGGGTGTTTGTTATTTATGAAATAAGATATTATTAATAAATAAGTGTCAAAATATAATGTGACATGTAGTACAATAAGGCGATAGTTGCTTGGGCCCCAGGCAAATTGCCTAGATGCCCATGGCAGTGCTAGGCGACGCCTTGACAACTATGCTTGTGCCTTGCCTACTTTCATCCTTCTTAAAGTTTATTTTACTTTTGACACCCTGATTTTTCGTATATATCTACTACATGTGGTGACTTGATGGGTAATGCAGTTTTTCGGAACACTATTACTCAAAGTGTAACCATTTAGTAGGTTCCAGAAATAAACTTTCCATCTCTCTTTAATGTCCTCATCCCTTATTAGAACTTTATCATTTTCACTTTTAATATATCTAACATGGTCGAGATCTTTACACTTCCTTTCCCTCATTTTAGCTATCTTATAGATAACTTTTTCCTTCTTTTGTGCTCATATTTTGTTGTAAAGATCTTTATTTCTTCGTCCTTGCTTTTCAAACCATATTTTTAGCTTCATTTCTTGCAAATTTATACCTTTGTAGATCTTCTACATCCTTAGTCCTTGAACATGTCTTAAAACTAGCTTTCTTAGTCTTAGTGGCTGCTTGAACCTCATAATCCCACCACCAAGTCTCTCTAGAGGAATGCCGTTTTCCTTTTGATTTGCCGAGGTCATCTTTAGCAACTTTTATGATATAAGTAGTCATCTCATTCCACATCATAGTAGTGTCTCCCTTGAAGTCCCATTTTCCTTGTTTGATCACTTTATCAGTAAATGATTTCTAAGTTATCTCCTTTTAAGCTCTACCACCTTATTCTAGGGCAAATAAACTCACCTTTCTTATGATTCTGTATAGTGAGGCACATATCCATGGCTACTAATTTATGTTGTGTGATTAGGCACTCCCTAGGTATAGCCTTACAGTCCTCATAACAATTTATTGGACATTCTAGTTGGAAGAAATCTATTTGGCTACTATAATGCCCATTTTTTAAGGTAACTAAATGCTCCCCTCTTTTGAAAGTAAGTATTTTTCAAAAATGATTCGTATAAAATATTTAAGGAAGGTTATGGACAACTTCAAAGTTTAATCCGAAGTCTAATCATGTGCAATCCTTGACAACTTGGTCTGTATCATAGTCATAAGAAGGCGTCTTATCCATTGTCATTTGATTGCTTCTCCTTCTCCGAGGGGAAAATCATTAACTTGCAAATGGTATGGTTGTATGAATCTGCAGAGTATCTCTACTCTCCTCCAATATTGAAGACTTTAATTTATGTGGCATCTTTTAAATGAAAATGTACTTAGTTTTGCACTTGCACTGTTGCACTGTTGCACTGCATTTTCTTCATCTTGCCCTTTATTTAGTTTGACGAATTTCGGATTTCTTTTTTGTGATAGTAGCTCAGATTGGTATATAACTATTAATGGCAGGGTTCCAGCTTCTTTTCTGGATTTACTCGGTTGTGCAAAGGCCTTGTGGTTGTACTTGTTGGTGGATATGCAATTGTCCAGATTCTCCCGCCTGCTGTTACATACCTGGGCCTTATTCCTGCAAGGTATTTATCATTCCAGACTACGATTTGTTCCCACTAATTGATTATGTTTCATCACTTATTTTGTTAGGTCATCGTTTACAATCTGAATCATGAGGAGAGGAGCTCCCGAGAACCACCAGAGAATTATACAAAGTTACAGGCATTCCAAGCCCTACAAAATGACTGCATAAAAAGCTCTCTGTTGTCTAATATTCCTGGTCCTTCAAATCCTTACAGTATGAAACCCAAGAAATTATTTGTTCCTTAGCTTTCTCTGTGACCCTACATGCTAGTTTAGAACCTTTAAAAAATTCTTCTGTGACCAAATGACGTCAATCTACAGCTTCTGTGTGTTACCTTCGAGATTTTTTACTGTTATTAATACACCAAATTACTGAGTCAACCCCAAATAAAGTCTGAGCATGGTGCAAAGTCTGATACAATAACCTAATTTAATGACTAGGGCTGAAATTTCAAGAGACTTCTATAGACAGAATAGACTAAAGGAGTGAATATGCAGGTCAGGAGCGAACAGAAACTAATTAGAGAAACAATAACTGATCAAAACAGGGATTATTTCTAAAATCAGAAACCAAGATGAAATAATCAAATTTGAAATACCAAAGTTAAGAAACCAGAATGGGGCAGAATAATAGAAAAAAACTTGCAAGTCATAAAGCACTGATTTGTTGGACTTGAAATTTGGGCCAAGTCACCCTCATAATCAGACCTTTAGGCAAAATATGGCAAAATAGAAGGGTGTGATTGGACTGAATGAGGATTCCTGGAAGGCAGGGGTACTAGAAGGTGGTTAATGGTCAGGACCGGAAGTAATAGATATCCGGAACTCAGTTATCAAATATGAAAGCAAACAGATCAGGTTTTCAGTATAGTTGATGAAATGAGACTGACAATATCAAGGCGTTAAGAACCTGAGGCAATAGAGAAGGGAAAGAGGAAGGAGGAGGAGGAAGAGACTAATGTAAACAAGAGAGAAGAGAAATGTTGCCCGTGGTTTGAGCTATGAGCAACCTTACCAAACCGTGGGCTGGGAGATATATTTATATTAAGAACAGAATCTTCAACTACACCACCACCCAAAAAAAAAATTGGTAGAGTAATACCCAAAACACCCCTTCTACACATAAACCAATAGAAAACCCACATAAGCATAAAAATGAGACTAGTAAATTTAACAGTCTCCCTTAAGATAGGGCATAGACATAACTCATGCCCAACTTGGAACACTCTTATGGAAAAAACATTTCCAAAGCAGGCCTTTGGTAAATCAGTCCCCAAGTTGGTTATGAGAGTTGACAAACAGAGTGGAGATCAACTTCTTCATCATTGCATCCTAAACAAAATGACAATCTACTTCAATATGCTTCGTCCTTTCATGCAAAACCTAGATTATTAGCGGTGTACATGGCCACTTGGTCATGACAATATCTCTCCATTGGCTTGTCGATTGAATAACCAAGCTCCTGACCAAAGGACTGAAGCCACATCACAAAACAACTCCATCATGATGCCCTTCGAAAGACCAATACCTTGAAAGAGAAGTCCCACTCTAACTATCATAGTTTGTGGGTCTAACAAGTGGTTGGCCTTTTTCCTTCTTTTTTATTCTATTATGGAGTCAGAGATTACAGTTTCTTCTGATTTTTATTTCAACATTGAAGCTATGACAAATTGTTGCAATATTGGATCACAAAAACCAGCTTTCGGATTACTATGGGCCGACAAGATGAATAGATAGCTCAATTTGAGAGCACAGTGGCAAAACTATAAATATACTGAAGTTCAGGATCAATAAGTGAAGATAAACAGAGTGGGGACTCAGCTGGTCACAATTATTTAAGTAGTAGGTATTTCTAGGAACCAACAATTAGACAGGGTAATTTATAAATAAAATTAGAACCAGGGGAGGGCGTTTATGGGAATTGTTAACAGCAAATCTAGGGTAGAATGCTTGAATGACCAAAGAGGCCAGTCAAGCCTTTATTATAATAGAGGAGCATAAAACAAAAGAAGGAAATTACAAGTTTGCCACCCCCTCTAGCTGACTCTCATTAATTAGAGTCGGTGGGAGGGGGAAAGCCTAGGAATGCCCCTGCGGCACCTAAATTACATATTCCAACACTCACCCTCAAGTTGGAGCGTAGATGTCATACATGCCCAACTTAATTAAACAAGGATGAAACAACTTTCCTCCTAACCCCTTAGTGAACACATCAGTTAACTCATGACTAGACTTTACGAAAGGAACACAAATTAACCTAACATCCAACTTCTCTTTGGTGAAATGTCTGTCAATCTCCACTTGTTTGGTACGGTCATGCCGTACTGGATTGTGAGCAATGCTAATAGTAGCCTTGTTATCATAATATAGCATCATGGGGGATATGAATAGGAACCCCAATATCTTCTAGTAGGCTGTGCAACCGCAAGAACTCACAAATTCCTTGTGCCATGACATGAAACTTTGCTTCAACATTGGACCTAGCCACACCACATTTTGCTTCTTGTTGTACCGAGTAACGATTTTCACCTACAAAGGTACAATAACTTGAGATGGATCTTCTGTCATGAGATCCAGCCCAATCAACATCTATATAGGCCTCAACTCGAAATGATCATGACAAGATAAAAGGATCCCTTTTCCTAGAGCTGATGCAAAATGGCCTCCGTATGGGAGGAATAAGGATCATACATTATCTGACTCATCAATCTGACAACAACAACAATATCATGCTGTGCATGGGAGAGAGATTAGTTTGCCTACCAACTATTGGTAGAGCCCTTTGTCAACAGGTTTAACCTCATTTTCCTAGAGTCGGGTACTAGCTTCCGTAAAAGTATCAGAAGATAACAACCTAATAAACCAGCATTAGACAACAGATCAAGGATGTACTTTCTCTGGGAGAGAAAAATACCTTTACAAGACCAACTAACAGCAACAATATCAGGCCATGCATGGGATAGATAGATCAGTTTGCCTACCAACCGTTTGTAATGCCCTTTGTCAACAGGTTCACCCTCTTTTCCCTTCAGTCGGGTACTAGCTTCCGTAAGAGTATCAGAAGGATAATAACCTAATAAACCAGTCTCAGACAATAGATCGATGTACTTCCTCTAGTAGAGAAAAATGCCTTTAAAAGACCGAGCAACTTCAATCCCAAAGAAGTACCTTGGTTTTCCAAGATCCTTTATTTCAAACTCATAGCCAAGAAAGTCTTTGAGACGACCAATCTCAACATTGTCATTTCTTGTCACCATGACTTCATCCACATAGACAATGAGCATAGTGATTTTATCACTAGACCTTTTTATGAATAAGGTGTGGTCAACATTGCTTTGTTTATACCCACAAAAGTCATCACCTTTTGAAATCTTCCAAACCATACTCTGAGTGACTGCATTAACCCATAGAGCACCCACTTACAACCAACTGGTTTTTTCCTGGGGGGGAAGAATTATAGTTGTTGAACCATGTTTTTATGTTTGTTATTTCATTTACTTAAGATATTATTAAAAAATAAGCAAATACCCCCTATTTGAATCCATTAAAAATATATTAAAAATCAAATTCCAAAAGGATATAAGTCAACCCCCTAGTCCAAGAACAAAAATTAGATTTTTGGTAGGAGCGATTTTCAACTTTCAATTGCTGAGGTTTTTCTCAATTCTGAAAATTTTATAAATCTTGTCATGGTAAAACATTGTTAAAAACCAAAAGTTCGGTAAAATAATCTTTTGTTTTGATGTTCATAAAATTATTTTTATTCAGGCGATTTTAACAACGTTTACGCAGTTTAAAATAAGTTTGATTAGAACATAACCTTGTCATTACAACTCAGATTTAAGTAATCTTGGACTTGTTGGAAAGCTGGTTTTGTGCTATACCTAATGCAAAAAGTCTCATATAAAAATAAAACCATTTGACCAGTCAATTTTATTATAGAACAAGAGCATATCTCTAAATGTTGATTTTTTATGATTTAATTTGACTTAATGTTGATTTTTTATGATTTGATGTGGCTTATTGTTGATCTTTGATGACTTTTTTTTGATGAATAAATAATTCATTACCAAGAGGAAGAATATACAAATGGAAAGAGGGGGGGGGGAGGGGAGAGCCAGAGAGCACAAAACGCAAAAGTCCCAACAAGAGGGAACTCAAAGGCCAGGGGGCCAAACTAAGGGGGGGACATCAAGTGTGGGGAACATCAACCGAGGAGAGATGATGGAAGGGGGGAGACCCTAGGAGACAACAATGAGCCTATTCCCATGGGGTATTTCTGACAGGACTGTGACAGATATAGCCCAACTTGGAGCTGACATCAAAGATGGCATTCCAAATCTTGTCAAAAGAACGGGAGTTGGAAGTCCATCTCCGAAGATGTGCTCCATCCAAATATAATTGATTGCTGCCACAAAAGTGAGCTTTCTTATTATATCACATCGCCGAAAGTCATGTCATTACAGAGCCACTTTGTAGACAAAGAAAGGGTGGATCTATAGGATGGCCAAATGGATCTGAGGGCCTTCTTCCAAACAGAAGAGGAAAAGGTAATGCAGGAGTAGATTACAAGTAAATTACCCCAGCAGTTTATAATCCCAAACAAGACAAATAGGATCAGGAAACAAAGAAATACGACCATCAAATAAACCACCAAGGATATTATTCCATTACATGAGCAAAACCAGCCCAAAACCCAACCCAATAGAAGAGATAAAGACCTATTATAGAGCTAGAGAGAGAGAGGTGCGGCCAGGTCTGTAGGGATCCAATTGAGCTGCAAATTTGGTCGATTGTAGGGCCCAAGGAGGGTACAAAAACCCCCAAAGTTGATAGTATTGCGACGGCTAGTTGTGGAGTTATGTGCTTTCTTGATTTTCAGACCTAGGAGAAAGAATCTGAAGATTTCTATAGGAACATGAACTCTTTGCTGATCGATTATGGCTCTTGTAATGCTGAACATAATCGGCTCTTCCTGAAGGCTGATGGTAATAACAGTGAACAAAGGAAAAGAATTGAATGCTGAAAACAAGAAGACACAAGGGAATGTGGGAGAGGAAGTGGTTATCTCAGCTTGGGATGCTCACCCACAACCATCTCAGCTGCTTTAAGCAATAAATTGCAAATTATCTTTATTCAAATTTGAAATTATGAGTACATAGGCTCCTTTATTTAAAGAGGGTAGAATAAAAATCCTATCATAACTAGGAGCTAATTTCCAAATAGGACTAGACACTCCTAGCAGGACTTGGAGTAGGTAACTCCAACATGGAGTAGGACTAGAACTCCAACATGGAGTAGGTAACTAACTAGTCATTCACTAATGGGGAAACCTAAACTGACTAAAACTGAAATAACAAAGGAAATAGACTCAAAATAGGACTAACTAAATTAATGAATTAAATCCCGTTTTCCTACTTTCTGCCCATATTTTAGGCCCATTACAAAGAAAACCTATTGGTTCAAAGGCCCAACACATACATAACCTAACCGTAGGCTTATTTGCAATAAAATAAGCCCATTAAGTGACTTATTTACATCTGAAGGGGCAAGAGAAGAAGAGATGGTTTGTGTCTTCGGTGCTATTCCAGCACAGGAAGTAGGAGGGTGAGGCCTGGATGTTCTGTGGATGAGGAAAGATTGAGTAGGGAGGCAATTGGAGAGAGAATGCCAAACAGTGAAAACTATGGCAGTGGATGTGGCCTTTAAACCATGTAGTTTTGTGCCAAGGAGCAGCCAGGGACTGGATACGAATGAATTCCCAAGCAGAGACCATAGTAAAGAAGCTCGAAGAGGAGGGTATCTACAGGACCTTATCATCCTTGCCACGGTGGCCAGGAGGAATGGGAGGAAGATCGGACCAGATGTCAGAGAGAGGAGGGGGGAACGATGAGGGGACTAGCCTGTGGGGGAGAGGATGGAGGAGACCAATGAAGATCTGGGGAGCCCAGAGGAGTAAATGGATCATAGAGAAATGAGGTTGAAAAGGATGCCAGAAGGGTGCTAGGGGTCGAGCTAGAGGTAGGTGGAAGAGCCATTGCTAATAGCATAAGAGAGGCCTCTGAGAGCAAAAGGCCTGGAGTTGAGAATTGAGCGCCAGCAAGAAGCATCCAAGGGAATGATAGACCAAAGGGAATCGTTTTTAAGGGGGGAAGTTCTTGTATTTCCTTGCATATGTGCACTTATTTTGTTCATTTTTATTGTTGCTACATGTAGGAAATCATGTTCCCGCGATGATCCACCTGTAGGAAGGTTGCTATGGTTCTATTGTGCCAGATGTCTATTGGGGGTTTCGACACCATCTGGTTTAGAACCCAAATCGACTAGAATAAGTGGGGTGTGTTCTCAGTCCAGCCTATTGCTATGGATAGGCCTATCAGGACTGTAGATCTCCAGGCTTTTCGTGTGCGGGAGAGATTCGAGGCACTTGGGTGGGAAGCCCTGCTTAAGCCTGATGAGGAGGCTTATCCCTGTTTGGTAAGAGCCTTCTATTGCAACCTTATTGTAGATTCTTTCCAGATGGTGAGTATTACATCACTAGCCGAGTGCATGGGGTAGACATTTCCTTGACCACGGAGGAGTTTAGTCAAGTTATTGGGGTTTCTAGTGCTTGCACAAGACCTATTGTGCCCCGAAGACCAGTTTCTTGCAGTTCCTTACTGAAGAAGAGTGGGATATTATGCGTGAGGTTGTTGTGACAGGTGGGAATGCCAACTGGGCATTATGTTCTAACTGGTGGCCTACACCTAGGGTACTGTGTAGGGTGGTACAGTACAACATTCTGCCTATCTGTGGTCACTTCAGCGAGGTATCTCTGTTACAGGCTTACACAACATTCTATTCATATGTTTGGGAGCAGATCAGTTTGCCGTACATCATAATGATACACATGGTGTACCGGGCCAGTCATTCAGGTGAGGGTCATCTATTTTCTGGGAGGATCTTGACTAGGATTTTCCATCACTTTGTGGTCAGGTTGGATAATGAGCAGAAAAGCAGGGTAGTTTTTACTCCTTTTGATAGATTCGTTCTTGAGTAGATGCATTTGGACCTTCTGGTCGGCAGTGACGAGGATGTGCCCGCAGCTGATCCACCACAAGGGCTTGTAGTTGGGGATGATCAGGATATGGGTGTGGATGTCAAGGTGGATGTTGGTGATGAGTTTGAGGAGCATCTTCCACATGTGATAGAGGATGTACATGGATCCGTGCCATTAGAGGAGATCCACAGACTGGTCAAATTCCTTTGGAGACTCTCTAGGATGCTTCCTCATTACCTCGAGGTGCGTTGCCAGAGTGTGCACAACATATTCCTTACAATTCCTACACTTTTCCTGCTCCGCCTTCTTTTTATAGTATCTGATCATTTCAGCCTTCTTCTACAGGAGAACCGACTATGAGGGAGGCTATGGCATACATCCAGACTATTATGCAGAGTCTGCATTCTAGCTTCATGTCTCTGGATGATCATATGAAGATGAAGATCGATGCTGTTGGGGATCCAGTGTCTATTCTGGAGACTACGGTGTAGGGTTTAGTCGAGTACTTGGGTGTCCCTCCTAAGTACAGGCCTCCACAGTATCGGCCCCAGTCTCAGTAGCCATCTACCTCCACTAGCCAGTAGCCCCAGTAGAGCAGCCCAGCCGTGTCTGAGAACTTACTTTCACTTTTTGATTGACTTAGCTCAGTTTCAGATGTTCAGTTGTTTATTTATTTATGTTTAGTGACTTTTCTTACTTTTATTTATGTATTTATTTATTTTATATCTTTTCTCTCTTCCCCTATCTTATTGTCTCAGTTGGATATGATGTACCAAACTGTGTAATCAACTTATGATCTTTATGGAAGTATTTTGTGTTTTTGGCTTATGCACCTGTGCTAGTCTCTTAGTTGTCATCTATGATTTATGTGCTTATCTTGCAAATTTTAATTTTTAAACCCTAATTGATCACCATTAGACCTAGGATCTTGTGTATCGAGAGTTTAGTAGAGGGTATCACGCTGTGATATCACTCTGTCACACCCTGCCTCAAATATAGGCCAACGTATGCGGCACTGGATTCTCAACTTAGTCAGCCTACCTCCGCCAGGATCACAGATGCAGTTTACGAATTCACAATACCACAATCATCTACCAAAATCAGAGTACGCATATAAAATTCATATTTTAATATTTCCCATGGTGATCACATCTAAAGTGATAAGAATATAATTATAGGCCCAAATTAAATACAACCCATAGTTACATAATGATGCAGAATTGAGGCTGAACCGGGTTGACCATTCGGGCAATCTCAATCGAGACAAACCGGATCCTTTTTGATTTTTGGGATTAGTAGAATATCTTAGGATTTGCTTTATTTAGGAAATAATGAGTTATTTTATTTGGGAAGATATGTAATCTTTTATTTTTGGGTAGTTCTTAGTCAATTAGGGAGTTACCAGTTTGAGTTTATTTTGTTTCTAATTTCATTAGTTAGAATTTAGGAAGTAATTAGAAGTTGCTAATTTCAGTTTTAGATTTTGATTAAGCAAGTTTTAAATTCAGTTTATTATATAAAGGCATGTAACCCAAGGTATTAAATAGATTTTGAATGATGAATTGAATTGAAGGTTTTAGTACTGGGTATGATGCAAGACGTGTGACCCCTTTCCCCCTCTTTGTGCTATTCTTCTCTTCTCCCCTACAACTTTGAGTTCATTCAGGGTTTTTCTTTCGTTTCTCTACAAGCCCTCCATCACATAAATAATTACATCTTACAAACAACGTAAATATAAATCAAATAATAAAAAAGGAATCATAGTCCTCTCCATAGTGTCTCGTAGACACGACCTCACAACCATAGTTGAACACCTATCCGCCTCAGCTCCAGCTCCACCATCTAAAAACATAAATCCACGAGGGGTGAGCTTCACAAGCCCAGTGAGGGGTGAACAGACAAGCACACACATCCAAACATGATTCCGAATGCATGCTCACAATAAATAGCACAATATGATGCCACAGATGCACAACCACTTGATACATTTCATATATAATCCATTGTAATTTCTAAGTCTTAATATGTGGGTATAAATGCTATAAGCAACGTAGGTGGTATCCTCTCCCTAGTACGTCAGGCTCCAGAGATACAAGCTAGTTGCAAGCAGGAGTCAACTAGTCTCGGAAAGAACCTCGTTCCCCTAGCCAACCCCTAAATAATAACCCCTGACAGTCATGGTTCCGGAAACCCATCGGTTACCTATGCTGTTCGACATGTGTACAGTGTGTCGTACCATGCTGTGCCCCTCTATGGATATAGTACTTCGTAACTAGCGTAGTAGTCCCCCAATACCTACCATTGAGTGGGATTAGCCATTACCTTACCCCTATTGGCAAGGGGTTATAGCATTGGAATGTGATCTCACCAAATGCAATCTACATGCATCCATAGCAATCTATAGCATCCAATCATCCAACTGTGGCCATAATTATAATACTGACCTCTGAGCGCATGGTATCGGAATCCACTCCTCGGCCACACCATGCCTCAGATTGTCAATGTTATAATTACTACCACCCAACTACATCACTAATCACATCCACAGAACCTCGGTCTCATCAATTTTGGTAAATCCATGCCGCATGTGCAATTTATAATTTTATATAAAGTACATCCAAAACAGAGATAACACAGCATTACACATGGGCACACAAAATCAAAATATAGAAACACTCTGTAAAATAAAATCAAACACCTACTCACCTTGATACCCGAATCTGATGCCTTTTTGGTTGAATTTCTGTCATTGCGTATCATCGACGACTATCTTAGGTTCCTAATTTTATCATTCAATATTTACTGTTAGTTTCATTCTTTACTGTCCAAAGACATTCCAACTTCCAAAATCCTGTTGAATTCCTTCACCGGAATCCAAACCTACTATTGAGCAGGGGTACTGACCCCAGATTCGTATCTCCCTCAACTACTAACCTAATTGGCCAACTGACTACCTAACTCAGATGTATGTTACTAATTCCACCCACATAAACATCTGTCCACTGTTCATCTAATTGGACCAAGTCACAGACTAATGGTCACCAGACATACAATTGAGGTAGCCTGTAGGTTATTTCAGCCCTTATTCTGATTTGGCTGGATTTCCTACACAGTCTGGACATGATCAGACACTTTTCTTCCTCATCAATTCCTCCCAAAAATACCCCCTCCTGTGAGCTGAATCCCTGCCAAGTGTGTTGCACCTTTCCCAAAAAGGACGGGGACCGCACAACAGCATTGGGGTTTTCAGCACTGGCTACAAGCCTCACCGGCAGGTCAGGACTGTGGCCACTGGCTGGCCGCTAGCCACCCACTGGTGATGGCCTGCGATAACTGAATTCTTCCCTAAGCTGCATGTTCTGGATCTTGGGCCTCGGGTCTTCACCCACACCCTCCGTACATGATCTAGGGCATGTGTGGGGTGTCAGACAACCTTTTTACAATCCAATTACACCAATCCTAATGCAATTCATTTGGTTCCAATAGGGTTTTCTGGGAATTAATTGAGAATTCTGTCAAGTTGAGCAGACAAAGCTCCTTCCCACTTAATTCATCACCCAATTACCACTAGATGAATTAATTAAAATTATTGAAACCCCTGTACAGTTCCAATTTAGGTTCATTCACTGGTCACAGGGCCAGTTCAGGCCAATTGAGTCCCAATTTTCCAATTTTCTCTGTCTAGGTGTACCAACTGAAATTCTGCCCACTCTTTCAGCAGAATTCCGGGCATGTATGGTGTTGTCCCACCTTCAATTATTACCTATTATGCTTAATTGGTAAAAGCTCCTTGGTTTAGGGTGCATGGGGACAAATTGACAGTCAATTGGGTCCCAATCTCTGTCCCAAAATTGTGGTTTCAGCTGTAGGGAGCTGAATCATGTCCCCAGGGTTAATTCTCATCTTCCAATCTCATTTACTACTAACCCTATACTTCTAACCGAATTGTACTACTACAATTTCCCAAAGTTGGTGAAGAATCTTACCAATTACGTAGAGCCCGAGTGTTGCAGTTGCAGGAACAACCCTTCTTGTGCAGCTGATCAGCTTCCAAGTAGACCAGCAGCAGTAGGAGCAGCCTAGGGTTCCCTTGGCAGCATCATAGTAGAGGCAACAACAGCCACCAACAAAGGCAGCAGTAGCTCCCAGCAACCTCCTCTCCTTCTTCTCCTTCTTTTCTTTCCTCTCTGCCCATGAATTCTGTAGGACAGAATGGGAGTAAAGAGGTGGGTTAGACCTTATATAGATAGGTCCACTAGGGCCTGTTTGGTTTTGGTCCTATTAAATTAATTGGGTTAAACCCTTATAACTTCTGATAGGTCCCACCGATAAATCTGAAAGTAAATAATCAGTTCATGGGCCCCTATAAATGAGGTGAGTAGGGTAGATAGATGTGCAAAGGTGTGGGCCCCACAATTGAAAGTATCAAATTTTTTCTGCTGTCAGGCCCTCCGGCAGGTCCAACCGGCTGGCTGGTGGTTAGGTGGGAAACCTGCTGGTGACCCTAAATTATGTCCACCAGCAGCCCGTACCACTAAGCCCTTTAAACCCCTGGGTGTGGGACCCAGTCCTCACCTCTATGATCACTTCCTTACCTTGCTTGACTTGTGGAAATTGTCGAAGTACGCCACCTTCAGTGCATCATATATTGACCCAGAAGTGGTCAGCCAACTGCCCCCAGTGTCAGCTAGGTTCAGACATCTAAGCATTCAGCTGCTTTTGATATAGGGTATCACATGAAATGGCAAGGAGCTAGGACCAACGGGTATCAGAGACACCAACGAGGAAGATGTTAGATTTAAGGTTGATGCGGAGGCCCGAGAGGGATTCAAAGAGGCGGAGAGTGGACATAATGGAAGAGATGGAACAGGCGTCGGCTTTGGAGAAGATCATAAGGTCATCTGGAAAAGTAAGGTGGGTGAGCATGAGAGCTTTACACTTGTAGATGGGGGAAATAAGATGGAGTTCGGTGGAGGATTGGATGAAGCGAGAGAGGATGTCAACGGAAAGAGAGAAGTGGAAAGGGGAGAGGGGGCATCCTTCCCTGATACCAATAGCGGAAGAGAAATATCCGGCAGGGCTGCCATTGACGAGGATAGAAAAACAAGGAGTGGAGATGCATGAGTGGATCCAATGGATGAAGGAAGGAGGGAAGGACATCTGGAAGACTTTAGAAATGAAATCCCAACGGATGGAATCAAAGGCTTTGTGGATGTCAATCTTGAGAAGGACCGTGGGGGAGTGGGATTTACGATTATAGCCCTTGACTATTTCATGACAAAGGATGATGTTGTCAGAGATGCTTCTACCCACAATGAAGGCCGATTGGTTTGGGCTTACGAGAGAGTCAATAACCACATGAATCCGGTTTGCCAGAATTTTGGCTATGAGTTTGTAGAGGAGGTTGCAGAGGGAGATAGGTTTGAAGTCAGCCATCGAGAGGGCACCTTCTTTCTTTGGGATGAGACAAAGAAGGGTGTGATTGTTGCCAGATATTTGGCAAGGATCTAGGAAGAAGCTTCTGATGGCAAAGATGAGGTCATCCCGAACTGAAACTGTTGGGGCCCTGGGCTTTGTTGGATTTAAGGGAGAGGATAGCTGCCGGGATCTCATCATTAGAAGGGATGGCAAGTAGGGAAGGGATAAGATGGGTAGGGACAAATTTGTTCAGGATCTTGGGAGGGAGGGAGGGAGGGGGGAGAAGGGGAAGGGGAGGCCGGGTGAAAGAGGTTGTCGAAATAGGAGACAACTTCGGATTTGATCTTCGAGGGGGAGGTTTAATCAATTCCAGAGGAGGAGATGAGCTTGGGAATGGAGTTAAAATTGTTGTAAGCCTTGAGAGAACGGTGGAAGTAGGCAGAGTTGGAGTCCCCAAGCTCGATCCATTTGATTTTGGATTTTTGGCCGAGAAAGCTTTTTTGTTGACCGAGGAGAGCAGAAAGCTTAGAGGCTACCAGCTTTTCTTCCTCAGCAAGAGAGGCATTGGGGAGATCGAGCTGAAGCCTAGCTTGGATGCAGTCAAGCTTCCCTTGACAGTTGTTAATTCTATTAGAGATGTTCCCAAAAGTGGAGGAGTTCCAGGCTTTATGGGCAGTTTGACATTTTTTTGAGCTTTTTGGCAAAGGCAATGAGGGGGGAAGAGGAGACAGGAATTGGGATGGCCCAAAATTCTCTGACAATGGGGAGAAAGTCTTCATCGAGGGTCCACATGTCGAAGAACTTGAAGGGTTTGGGGCCAAAGGAGATATTAGGCTGGACAGAGAGGAAGATAGGGGAGTGATCAGAAATACTTGGGAGATCAAAGGAGGTGTGAGAGGAAGTAAAAAGGTTGAGCCAGGACTCATTGACCAGGGCCCTATCCAGCTTGCATGCCACCCGGTCTGGGCCAACACTACGGCTATGCCAGGTGAATTTGGGACCAGACCATCTGAGATCATTTATGTTGATGTCATTGATGCACTCATTGAAGGAGTCCACAGAAGAGGGATTAATGGGGGGACCCACTAGATTTCTCATGGGCAGCACTAATAACATTAAAGTCACCCCCAATACTCTATGGGGCAGAGTCGATTGAAGGGGCAAAGGATCGGATGTTAGCCCAAAGAGCAAGCCTATCAGGGGAGCGGTTGAGAGCATAGATCACAGAGTAGAAGGAAGGAGGGGAGCCAGCAGGACAAGGGAAGGAGAAGTGAATGATTTGGGAAAAGGAGGCAATGGGGGAGTTGGACGAGGAGATGATTCGAATGATTGAAGTTTATGCAGCAATTGCTAGCTCCCAAACTCTTGAGAGAGGAAGTACATCAGCTGAAATAGCTGTAGGTGAGATGCCCAGGCTGAGATAACCATTATGCCACCAACTATCCATCTTCTTCCCTCTTTTTCTACCTTCTTGTTTCCTACTTATTTGTGTTTGTGAGAGAGTGATTTGTGAGTACTTGAAGCATCAAATTGAAGTTCCAGCAAGTCCCCCACAGTTGAAGATTAAAGATCAGCCAGGTTACTAAAATCGATCTTTTAGAGGTGTCAGGGTTTTGTGTTGATCGACAAAGCCTGTATCTCCCATATTAGAAGCCCCCTTTGAGGGCCCATTGGAGGGTTCAAAGGCCACACCAAGGAGGCCCCTCGACCAGGGTTTCAACCCCTGCTGCCCAGCTAAAACCCAACCGTAGGTTTTCTCCCCAAGTCTGGCCGAACAGATATGTTCCAACTTGCCGCTGGTATTTTTCTACTCTGCTGGAGGACTTTTAGTGGGTTTTTCGACTTTGTTTCTGGAACTAATCTGCTAAGTTGTGAGCTTCCTAATTACCTTAATCTCTGTGTTATTTCAGCCCTAATCTCAGCCTACTTGGATTCTCTTTGGTTCTATAACCTGAAGTCAGATTTGTATGTGGTTGAGGATTGTTAGTCTTTGGAGTTTGTTTACCTAAGGGTGAACCAGCTTTCTATTAATTGGTATCAGAGCCAAGCAAGCTAGCCGTGCCAGCCGAGAAGACAGATTTGCATAGCAGTAAGCATTGTCCAAGACTTGTCAAAACTCGTCTACGAGTTTTTTCTATGAAGAGGGGAATTGATGCAGTGCAGGCCCAACAATTGGGCTTCAAAGGATGTTCAAGTCTAGCCCTTATTTTGGGGCTATCGATCAGGTCAATTCCTACCCAGGTTAGCCATCTGTTCTACCAAGATATGCCACCATCCAGCAAAGCTATATTTAAGATTTGGGAAGATATCAGAGTCAACATAAGGAGAATTGAAATCTGCCCCTTCTACCATATCGACCAGCTGATTTGTGGGGGGGATTAATCCCCGAAATTGGAAGGATATTTTACAGCCTGTCTAATTGAAGAATCAATTGATGAAACTACATAATTTTTTGGACCCAGCTGCTAGATGGGTGGAGAAGAAATTGTTGAGATTTTCGCGATCTTTTTACAGCTATTGCAAGGTTCAGTTATGAGCCCTACTTGGACAGCTCACATGGTGGATTAAGGAAGATCTTTTGGAGTTTCTTTTCTTTCATAATAGTTAATATTTTCAGTTCTAGAAAGTGGATTGTCTTTCATTAAATAGGATCTTAGGAGTTTCCATTTAAAGTAGATTTGCTAATGTAATTAGGGATCTTTATTTTGTAACCAATTAGTGGTAGGATTTATTTCCAATTTGGGATGTCTCTAGAAGATCTTAGGCTGTAACTGGTTTTATCATAAATAAAGGACAAGGCTGATCTACAGCCACGATTTGAGTACTAAAAAAAAAAAGAAAAGAAAAAGAAATCTTTATGCTGGAAAAACTTTGAGATGCAGTGCTGTGAGAGACAGCTTGGGTGAGATGCCCTTGTGGAGTTAGGTGGGAGGCCTTCTCTACAGTAGGTGAGATACTTACATATCCTTCTCCTTTTTTTTGTTTGTCTTTGTTTCTATTTTTTCACTGATATAACCTTTGTCCTGTGGAGTGATTGAAACCTACTACAAGAGTGCTACAAATTCTATTATGAAGTTGAAAGTGTTGATCTCATCAGGCCAACATCAAGTAAATTCACTGTGCCATTTTCCTTACCTGCGACATTGTTTCTGTTGGAGATTTTCGGCAGAGAATTTCGATGATCCTCTTGTAAGATTGGTACCTAATTGTCTAGTTGGGTATTGGTCCTACATTAATTGATAGTCTACAAAGTGATCAAGCTCATACCACAGACTTCAAAGTTCAACATTTAGAGACAAAGATTTCTTTCTAAGTAGTTGTATCATAAATGTCACAGCGTCATGGCGATCCAAGGCTGTGGAGGGGTGGCTAATTGATTTGACGGTGAATCGCCTGTTCTGGCGTTGCCATGGCGATCAAATCACCCATGTGTTATTGTTTATTGGATTCAAATAGGGGGTATTTGCTTATTTATGAATAATATCTTAAGTAAATGAAGTAACACAATATAAAATAACAAAATATAAAATCATTTGCTTAAATGGTATTTGGGATAAATAAGTGCAAAAAATATAAGGCGACATATAGTGTAATAAGGCAATAGTCGCCTAGGCCCCAGGCAAACCCCTTGGATGCAAAGCCGACGCCTTGACAACTATGAGTGGTATGAACTCTCTTACAAAAGTCATACACTTGAGCATCATTCCTTGTCCATATGTCTCCTTGGTAGCGGACTAGATCTGAGTATCCAACAACAAAAAACCTCTAGTAATAGACTGATGCATAGAGTTGAACAAAAAGGACATTTCCAGAGAGTCATTGGTGATCCATCGATCCTGAGGGGAACCTCTTGCAGAGAGTTTTGCAGAAGTGCCAGTGATGTGTCTAGTAAGCCCCGGCTAGCAATAGTTAGGTTAGGTAGATCTGGATCAGATGGCGTAATTAGTTCCCTCTAATTTCATAGAACTAGCACCAAAGGGCATCTACTCATTGTGACCTTTCCCATCTGGTACTGAAGTTGCAGTAGTCACATCAGACATGATGTCAAAATGAGAAATCGACTCTGGTAGGTAGAAATCCAAAATCTTCAAAACCAGCCATCAGAAAGTGCTCAAATTTGGATCGAGTTGCTCTGTAGGGGTATTGAATCACTCTAAAAATTATTTGCTTCTGACAAGTGACTGGTGAGATTAAAACAATTAGGGTTTTGGGAGAAAACCCTAAAATTGGAGAAAAGAAGAGATTAGACACAAAACCTTGGCTGATGGGGCCATAGGTAGGGTCAAAATCCTCTTTAGGGGTGAGTGGAGGCTCCTCTAAAAATCAGTTGGATCTGAAAGGGGGAACCCTAAAATTGATGGAGTTGATTTCTGAAAAAACGCAAATGGGTTTGGTCTTCAATCCTGCAAGCAATGATGGATACTTCTTGGTGTAGTACTTGATCTTCAAAGGGAGGAGGTTTGATCTTAATGAGAGAAAGAATCAAACCCCAACAAGGGAAAGAACAAAAAATCCCAGGGTAGGGAAACTACTCCAATTGATATCTTGCAGGGTTGTAGGGTTTATACCATTGAGGTGAGGTAGAGGGCGGCAGCTAGATTCATAAGAATCACCTCATTAGTGCTGCCTTGTGCATAGTTGTCATGGCGTCGCCAAGGCGGCGATTTGGCGTCTTGGCGGAAATAGAAGTTAATGGCAGTGCTACGATTTACGTGACTCACAAATGGCGGTTGCCATTGGCTGATAGGCCTCGCCATGGCTGCCAGGTCACGCCTGATTCACTAGGTGGTCGATTTTTTGTAAAATGCAGGGTGATTTTGATCGGGCTATGTTGATTTTTGATGATTTGATGTTGCTTAATGTTGGTTTTATATGTTATAGGGTATATATTGTAGGTTTGTAGCATGCTAAATAACTTTAGAGAATAGGTGAAATAAAAAAGTAGCATACTAAATAACTTTAGAAAATAGGGAAAATAAAAAATGACACATTGGCGATTTGACCGCCATGGCAATGCCATAATGGGCGATTCATCGCCAAATCGATTAGCCACCCCCCCACCGCCTTGGATTGATTTTACGCCGTGACAACTATGGCCCTGTGTGGGATTTAGAGAGACAAAAGGAGGGAAGAAGGTGGAGGATGGGTTTGATGAAGACTTGCGACATAGTGAGGGAAGAGAAGAGGGAGGCTGAAAACCTAGATCAGAATTTTTGGCTCTAATACAGTAAAACTAGGGTAGAATGCTTGAATGACCAAAGAGGCAGTCAAGCCTTTATTTATAATAGAGGATTATAAAGCAAAAGAAGGAAATTACAAGTTTGCCACCCCCTTTGGCTGACTCTCATTAATTAGAGTTGGTTGGAGGGGGAAAGCTCAGGATTGCCTTGCGGGACCCTAAATTACATATTCCAACAGAAATAACAGAAAATAAGGTTAATGTATTAATTCGAAGAAAGCCCTCTTCTTCAACCTGCTGACCTCCATAACCTGTGGAAGAGAAGACCATTCGAGTGAAGAATCTCTCTCAAATACCCTTCGTTTGATTTAGGTTTCAGGTGAGGAGTTGATTCACTCAACCTGCTGAATTCAACAATTTCCAGCCCAGCAATCGATCATTAACATAAAAAAGCAAGTTGCTGAAATCAGGTCTGGCAGAAGCTTAAATTCGCAGGTGTTGTTAAGAATAATAGGTCACGGCAGAAGTAATGTCGGGGGCCAAAGTTCCATGGTTTTGGTCGCCCCTAAGGAGAGGTCAAGATCCCAGAAGTTGAGGTTGAAGGAAACTGGTCTGAGAGAGCTCTCTCTCTCTCTCTCTTAGGCTGAACCCAGTTATGCTAGACAGGCCGCGAAAGAAAAAAAAAAAAAAAATAGGACAAGAGAACAGAAGAGGAAGAAATAAAATAATAGGAAGGGATGATAATAGCATACCAGAGAGGGACTCAACTGAATCGCGCAATGGAAGAAATAGGGAAGGAAGAGAGAAAATGTCAAGGCCACATGGAAGAAGGGATAAGTCTACATGGCCTGCACCACGCTCAACCATGAGAAACTTCGACGTCAACTCAATATTCTATTTGATTCAATCTGTATGAACTGCTTACATATACAGGCTATAAAACAGAAGTTAAAAATGGAAACTAGACAAACTAGGGATCTTGAAACAACTCCTCTCTCCAATATAAAATAAAATGCAATTATAAAAATAACCCTTAGAAACATATAAATCCCTACCAACTTAGTCCAAAACCCTGGTTGGGTTTGGTTTTGCCTTGGTCTGAGTTTCCAGAGCGGTTCATGCTGCTCCAGCTATGATAATGCTACTGCATCATAAATTAGCCACAGTTTGTTTGATTAAAACCACTTTGTGGTTTTGCTACTATTCTTCCAATATATTTTTTCAAAACCATTGATGGTCACTTGTGACCAAAGTAACCTTCATTTTCATTTTAAACATATAGAATTTGGGATGTTATATTTACACCCAAATATTGTCAAGAGATTGATTGTTTGTGTCACTTGTCATGGAGGGCATTTACATATTTAACTATGAGCTTTACTTCAATAATTGATGTTCATGTCCTTGAATTTTTATTTGCAGGACCATTCCATTTGGGTGGAACCTAATAACAGCTGGTTACATTGACCAATCAATTTTTGGGGTATGCTTTTTTCCTTTGGCTCTGTTTCATTTAAAATTTTTCTGTGCAAATGATATTTTACAAGGAAATTTTCCTATTTTTTTCAATGCTTTCTTTTGCATTGTGCGCTTAAAACAAACAGTGGAAAGTCCTATTTTACAGGATAGGTTTTCTTTTTCTACCTTACCACATGTGGAACAAAATGGAGCATTTGTTGTACTTGATCCATTTCTATTTTCATTGTTATATTTTTTGGTCAAAGTCCAAGGGTGCTTTTTTCCATTGTTCACGAACATCAAGTTTTAATGTTATCCTGTTTTTTCAGGTGGTTTTTAGTGCGGTTGGTCTTCTATTCCTTGGGAAGGTGCTTGAACCCATATGGGGTTCGTGGGAGTTCTTGAAGTTTGTTTTTGTGGTCAACTTTTTGACGTATATCTGCGTCTTTGTCACAGCTATTTCCTTGTATTATATAACAAGGCAAGAGCTTTTCCTGTAAGTAATTTCTGTCTGCACTTGTTTTTCTGCTGCATGGGCTTCCACTTTTCAGTTTTTGTTAATTTGGTATGTGAATATTTTTGGAAGAATGTGACTTGTGTCAATTATGACTCATTTATAATGAAATAAAATCCTAAAATGGGCTTAAGAATCCTGGATAATACCCCTAATACCCATTATTATAGTAACCAACACTCCCCTCAAGTTGGTGCATGGATATCTCACACATCCAACTTGCACAAACTAGAATAAAATGTTTTACTTCTAAGTCCCTATGTAAGAACATCTGTCTAACTGATCTTCACTTCTCATTAGAGGGATGTATATGAGGCCTTGCTCCAACTTCTCCTTGATGAAGTTTTTGTCGATCTCCACATGTTTGGTCCAGTCATGTTGGATTGGGTTATGTGCAATGCTAATGGCTAACTTATTGTCTTAGTACAACCACATTGGAAACTAAATAGTTACACCCAAATCTTGAAGGAGACCATGTAACCAAAGTAGCTCATATATACCATGCTGATGGAAACTGAATAGTTACACCCAAATCCTGAAGGAGACCATGCTTCTGCACTCGATCGAGTCGCAACTGACTGCTTTTTACTGCGCCATGTAACCAGGTTGTCACCAACAAACGTACAGTAGCGAGTAGTGGAACGATGATCGTTTGGAGAATCTGCCAAATCAGCATCAGTGAATGCCTTGATCCTCACGCGATCTAAAGGGGAGAATAAAATGCCATTTCCTGGGGAGATCTTCAAGTACCGAAGAATTCGATATGCAACTTCTACGTGAGAGGAATAGGGATCATACATGTACTGATTCCCTAAGCTGACTGCATGAGCTATGTCTGGTCAAGTGTGAGCTAAGTAGATGAGTCTTCCAACCAGCCTTCGATATCACCCCTTATCAACCGGTTCACCTTCCTTGCTTCTGAGATGAGAGTTAGCTTCAATTGTTGTATCTGAGGCTTACACCCTAACATACCTATCTGAAAGAAGAGATCTAAGGTATGTTTCCTTTGGGAGAGAACAATACCATTGGTCGATTGTGCCACCTCAATGCCAAAAAAGTACTTCAGCTTCCCCAAGTCTTCAATCTCAAACTCCTTACCAAGATAGGCCTTGAGCTTAGAGATCTTAGGTACGTTATACTAGTAACAACAATGTCATGCACATATACTATTAGCACAGTGATTTGATCACACACCATTTCAATGAACAGGCTGTGATCAGCATTACTCTGAGTGAAGAAAATTGCTATCATAGCCTTGTGGAACCTACCAAACCATGCCCCTTTGAGATTGCTACAATCCATAAAGGGCCCTATTTAGTAGCTTAGTGGGACATCCATATACACTTCCTCTGTCAACTCCCTATGAAGAAATGCATTAATGACATCCAGTTGCTGTAGTTCCCAACCTTGGTTCACTACACATGAGATAATAACTCTAATTGTGTTCATTTGGCAACAGGAGCAAAGGTTTCCTAGTAATTGATCCCATATGTCTGAGTAAAGCCTTTGGTAACCAGCCTTGCTTTGTACTTGTCCATAGTCCCATCGTCATTGTGTTTAACTGTGAACACCCATTTGTAGTCGACTGGTCGCTTTTTAAGTGGAAGAGCAACTAAGTCACATGTGCCATTTTTGTGAAGAGCCCTCATCTCCTCATTCATTGCCTCCTTCCATTTAGGTTCTGCACTTGCCTCCTGCCAAGTCTGAGGAATGGAAATAGAAGACAAGGAAGACACAAAAGCATGATATGATGAGGACAAGACATTATATGACACAACAATGGATATATTATTACCTTTCCTATTAGCAATAGGAACATCAAGAGACTGTTCAAAAGTGAGGGAAAAAGAGATACCTGGGAGAGTAAAATCAGGATCATAGGGTAGTTGAGTAGTAGTGGTAGTGTGTGGTGGTGTCAGTTTGTCTTTTCTTACGAGAGGACACCTATATTACTGGACAATCCTGTTTCTTCTGTTAAACCTATGGTTCCCCATGAATGGGAACCTCTTGACCCTGAACCTGTGGCTGTCCCTAAATGGAAACCACTTGACTAGTAGTCGCCACTCCTATATCCACCTGAGTCTTTACCCCCTCATCCATAGGGAGAAGTAAAGGACCATCAAATGAGGGAATCTGTAACACCTATTCACTACTAGAAGACTCCCTTTGAAGAGGGGTGTAATTGGCTTTTGTTTCACAAAAGATCACATCCATGGAAACAAAGAGGCACCAAGAAGGAGGATGATAGCACTTGCAACCCTGCAGAGTAGGAGAGTAGACAATGAAGATGCTGGAGACCCCTAGGATCAAACTTGCTAGGAAGCTGATGATTTTGAACAAAATACACAGATCCAATTATCTTAGGCGGAACAATAAAGACGTGAACTAGATAGCATCTCAACAGGGAGGGAGGAGCAGGATTCCTAGCACCAAAACCGGTAGAATCTTGTGCAGAAAGTATGGCTGAATGGTCCTGAGAAATAGGCTGGACCATCTCAGATTGATTTTCTTCTGCGTGGATCAGAGAAAAAGCCTGTTCAAGACTGGGGAAGGGATCCCGATTGAGCACATTTGCCATAATATGATCATACTCCACATGCAAACCTGCCAAAAATTATAGACATTAAGCATCTCCTCATGCTTCTTAAAGCCTACAACATCAACATCATAGACAGGCTGGGATACTGTGAGTTCCTTCTGGGTAATACTTTGAAGATTTTTATTTGCTCAAGTCAAAGAACTGGGCACTAACACCCACTTGAGATTACATTTCCTTCACAGCCTTCCGTATATGGGCAGCAGTATCAAGCAATAAATAGCCCCTAGCAATAGAGGGGGTCATAGAATTGATAAGGTAGGACATTACCATGCAATTGGCAGCATCCTAGTTGTCTTGAGAGGCACCAGCAATAGTAGGGAGAACGACAATACGTGTAAGATATCCGGTATAGTAACGACCAACAATAGACATGTAGTAGGAGTGGGATCAAATCAGATTGTTGCTCCCATCCAGCTTGATGGAGCTAACAGGAAAGATAGGGTAATCACCATTAGGGCCATAAGCTCCAACATGCTGAAGGGTTGACATCCCAAAGTCTTCGGTTGCCATAGTTATTGATCCCAAGCACAATCATAAGGAAAGGTACCGGTCCAGATCCAACCAAGCATAGGGATCTGAATCAAGAACGAGACCAAAGAAGGGCCCCCAGTGGGGGAACACTCACTACCGAGGGAGAGACCATAAAAAGGGCAAAAGAAGAGAACCACGTGAGAAAGAGGAGCCACATGGTCGTGGGCGGTGTTGGTCACTGGTGGTTGGTGGCGCTAGGTGGTGGCGCTAGGCGGTGGAGGGTGGTGCGACTATGCGGTTTGCATATAGAGGTGATGGTTAGGGTTAGGGTTTTTTCTAGAGAAGGAAAAGAGAAGGTTCTCTCTCCAACCTGCTCTGATATCATGAGGATTAACCTGCTTTGATACCATGATGATTTTAGGAAGAATGTGACTTGTGTCAATTATGGGTAGAACCTTCTCTATTTATATTGAAATAAAATCCTAAAGTGGGCTTAAGGGTCCGTTTGGATAATACCCCTAAAACCCATTATTACAATAACTCATTATTCAACAGTATCATTTAGTATATTTTCTTGCTCCTTTTTTCAACAGTATCATTTAGTATGTTTTTGAAAGATCATGGCTGATGCAGTAAAAAGATAAAGGAGATTTTAAAGATTTTATGCTTCTTTACAGAGTTAGATTATTGTGGTGAAATGGGATTTAGCTTCAGTAATTTAATCTGCTGGCTCTTTTTTCCCCTTAAGTTTGAATTCTTTGCCTACGTGAAGGATCATCCTTCAGATCTTCTGACTTGACTCTCCTTTTTCTTGGTAGTTATACACCTCGTTCTGGCTTCCATGGTGTCCTCTTAGGGTTCCTTGTTGGTATCAAGCAAATTGTACCTGATCAGGAACTCTCTGCATTTTCTTTATTGAAAATAAAAGCAAAGGTGTGGTTTTCTATGTTGTTTGTCTACTTTAGTTGATACCTTAACCCACTATTTGATGTGTTAGCGGAATCTAGAATGCCTGACACTCACCCCTTCATGTTGTTTCTTGCGATCCAGTGGTTTCCGTCTCTTGTGCTATTGATGTCCATAGCTATAAGCTTCTTCACAGCAGAGTCAGCTTCATACCTTCCAACCTTGGTATTTGGCACATATACTAGTTGGATTTACCTAAGGTATCTTCAGAGGAAGCCTGAAACCAACCTCATGGGAGACCCAAGTGAAGAATTTTCCTTCTCTACATTCTTCCCTGAATTTTTGCGGTAAAATGATACATTTTCTTCTTTTTCTGCTCTCAAACACTAATTCGACTTGTAGATGGTGTTCTCTCTTTTTTGTTATTGAGCATGCTTCCTGTCATTTGAGCATGCAGACCAATTATTGATCCCATTGCATTGGTACTTGATTGTATGGTTTGTGGAAGATCCCGATCTTCAAATGAGGCCAAAGGATACACCGCAGGGGGTACTCCCTTGCCAGGTTCTGATCCTATCGAAGCAACCAGGAGAAGGTAGTGTTTCTCATTTCTTGCTTCTTTTTTGAAAAGCCTATTTACTGCATGTAGCACTTGAGGTACTTGGCATCTAAGCAATATGATCTCGACAGGAAATTAATGAGCCACTTCTCACTTATGCATTAGCCTCTTGAACCATATTTATATGTGCTTGATTTTTGAAGAGCGGAGCTCAAATAAATGGTTTGATGATAGGATGAAAATAAGGTAGTGCTTGTCCTATTGTTGTGTAAATGGCTTATTGTCTCACCTCCTGAAAGAAAAAGGAAATTTCAAACCAAAGTAAGTTTGTATAATTATAATCAAATTTAAAATGACTTAAAGAATGGTTGGGGGACAGTATATTTAGAATTATGTCTGTATGGTATTCGGTTTAAGGCAAAGTCAATTGCAATCCATAATACCAAATTGTAATTTGCGCAGTTTTGAAAACTGGAGTGAACACTAAAGTATCCATAAGGGTGTCTAATGCGGATCAGAGATACTCCATCAAGTACACTAGCAGGAACCAGGCCTGCAGTTCCACATTGAAGCAGTTTTTGGTTCAACCAAGCCCTGTGGTTTGGGAGTTGGCTGGTTTTCTCAAAACCAGGTGGTTGCAAGGTTTTAAAACTCGATCTCGCCAGCCATCTCGCTATCCTAAAAAAACGAGATCTGGCCGAGATCTTGCCGAAACCTTGTATTTTTCGGGCGGTCTACTTGCTGGTGGATCTCGGTGGGCATATGGCCTTTGTAGGCCCTGAAACTGTGTATTTACCCTATTTTAGCCATTCTAAATACAATGGAAACATCAGATTTGCAAAAAACAAACTCAAAATGGTACTTTGACTTCGTACCTTATGTAAGTAGTCTCAGACTCTTTGGACCTTAGGCTAGTATGCTCTATTCCACAATCCACATTCCAAAATCAACACATGACACAACATAATCATAAGAATTTAAAAGACATCATATATAAGACAAGTAACTCCAAATGTAGATGAGGAGGTAATATTCTCTACTCTTTTAGCTTCAATGAGTGTATGACTGGAGATCGTCAAGCGAAAGCACCAAAGTCCTTGCTCCTTGGTGTTTTTTTTTTCAAAAAAGTTGAGAGAGGTGAGATTTGGCGAGATATAGCGAGACATGGCGAGATCTCGGCGAGATTTCAAAATCTCGCTCGAGATTTGGTCGGTTTTCTGCCTCGCCAGTTGGGCCATCTCGCCTTTTGGAAATAACGAGATCTCGCCGAGATCTAAGTTCTTAAACCATGGGTGGTTGGGCTTTCTTAGAGTCCTATTCCTTTGTTCTTTTATTTTAATAATGCAAGTAGTCAGGCTGGATTTGGAACATTTAAGTCAATACCTGTTTCCATTGCATTTACTTTTACTTATTTCAAACAGGGGTTCCTTCCGTTGCTTGCTTGTTCTGGTGATCATAGACTATCCTATGCACTAGGAGTGAGTAACCCGACATATTAGGAGTTATTTAGACGATTTAACATAGCCCACGGCTAGAGGAGTTAGTTTCATTTTTCGAGTCTGTTTTTACTTTCTTTTTTAGAGTATGGGAACACAACTCTCAATTATATATAATAGCTGTGCTGGGCATAGCCCTTCCCATGACTTTGCTGTTAAATGAAATCTGGCTTTTTGCCTCAAGTTCTGTGACATTCAGTGCCCCTTTGTGTTAGATGCAGCTAACCCCTTTGGTGGGATGCCATGGTAGGCTGGTGTGATTGCAGTCTGGTGCGATTGCAGTCTAAGGACCAAATGGGAGGCTTGGTTCATATCTTCTTATCTTCCTAACCTGCGCAAAAGTTTCTCTTATTCTTCACTTTCAATTCAGATTTCAGAAAAACAAATTCTTATTCTAAGTAGGATTTCTAAATTTCTCCGTTTCGGAGTTTGATTTTCAAGTTTTGTTTTCAGATCTGTTTTTCTGTTTTAACTTTTGAGTCTCTAGTTACTGCTGGTTTTAAAACCAGATCTCTCTATTGATTTCATGGAGTCCTACTTTCAATCTATTGAAATTCTCTCTTTGGTTTGAATGCTGGAATCTGGTTTCAGATTGGAATTCTATTATTTCTGTTGAGTTTGGTTGTTGTTCTGATCATGTTTGATTATTTATCTGATTCTTCTTGAATCTGTTATTGATTTGCTATTCTGAGGTTTTGTTACAAGAATCCTACTCACTAGGATTGGACCATAACTTTTGTTGGATGGGGGTAATGGTTTCTGTCTAATATGACACTAGCCCGCTTTATTTAAATAACGGAGAGAAAGTTCTAGAAAACTACAGCGACCAATAAAACCCCTTGGGGTCCGTTTCACAACTAACACTTTCCTTAAAACCCATTATTACAACACTCCCCCTCGAGCTGATGCATAGATATCACATATGCCCTAGCTTGTAGATAATAGGATGAAACATCTTACGACTATGACCTTTATTAAATACATCAACCAGTTCACTAGTGGGAACAAAAGCCACAATGACAAGACCCCATACATAGCTTCTCTTTGATGAAGTGTCGATCAATCTCCACATGCTTGGTTCCGTCATGTTGGATAGGGTTATGAGCAATGTTAATGAAAAAATTCTTGTTACAAAAGAGCTTCATAGGAAGGGTGGTAGGGACAGCCAAATCTGTGATAAGACCATGAAGCCATAAGAGCTAACAAATGCCATGTGCTATAGCATGGAACTTTGCTTCGGCACTTGAACGGGCAACCACGACTTTCTTTTTTGCTTCGCCATGTAACAAGGATACCACCAACTAAAGTGCAATAACCAGTAGAAGACTTGCGGTCATCAGGGAAACTTGCCTAATTAGCATCCGTGAAGGCCTCCATCCTAAAGTGATCATGAGGAGAAAAAAGGATGCCACGGCCTGGGGTAGATTTCAAGTAATGGAGAATACACAACACAACTTCGATGTGAGTCGAGTAGGGATCATGCATGTACTGACTAACCAGACCGATGACAAATGCTATGTCAGGGCGTGTATAAGAAAGATAGATCAAACGTCCACTAATCTTTGATATCTCCCCTTATCCACAGGGTCACCTTCCTTGTTACTTAGGTGACCGTTAATAGGAGTGTCTGCCGGCTTACACCCCAATATGCATATCTCAGAAAGAAGGTCAAGCACATACTTCTGTTGAGACAAGTAGATCCCTTGAGAAGAATTGGTAACTTCAATGCCAAGGAAGTAACGAAGTTGTCCTAGATCTTTGATCTTGAATTCCTCATCTAAGTATCTTTTGAGGCGAGAGATCTCTGCTAGATCATCACCGGTAACAACAGGGTCATTTATATAGACTATCAGGATAGCAATCTTCTCACCAGATCTCTTGATGAACAGAGCGTGGTCGACATTGCTTTGAGAGTAGCCTGTAGCAATTATAGCCTTGTGGAAATGCCCGAACCAAGCACGAGGGGATTGCTTCGGCCCATATAATTCACTCTTCAGCTTGCATACCTTCCTTTGTGTTTTGGAGCAAGTGAACCTAGGAGGATTGTCTATATACAGTTCCTCCTCAAGTTTCCCATTAAGAAAGGAATTCTTCACATCTAGCTACTGGAGATCCCAATCTAAGTTGGCGGCACAAGCTAAGATAACACGGATTGTGTTCATCTTAGCAATTGGAGCAAACCTCTCTTGGTAGTTAATCCCATAGGTCTACGCAAAGCCCTTGGCAACAAGCCTGGCCTTGTATCGATCCACTATACTATTAGCCTTCTGTTTCACTGTGAAGACCCACTTACAACCAATTGTCTTCTTCTATGAGGGAAGACACACTAGATCTCATGTGTCATTCTTCTTTGGAGCTTGCATTTCTTTAGCTTTAGTTGCCTGCCATTGTGAATCTACACTTGCTTCCTGCCAGGTATGGGGAATGGACATAGAGGATATAGAAGACACAAAACTATTGTAGGAAGGAGAAAGTGAGTCATAAGAAACAATTTTAACAATAGGATGTAAAGTAAAATACCTAGTGCCTTTATCAGTAAAATAGGCAACTCAAGGGATGGGTCAACAGAAGAAAGAGACAAGATCAGGCTCGAGAGTAGACAACTGGCATGGTAGGATAGATTTTGGATGTGTAGTGGTCTGATTCTGCTATATGCAGCTATAAACACGTATCTCTGGCTGAGGCGAAGTAAGAGTATTACTCTCCTCTTGAAACAGGATATCGGCAAGGATAGCAAGTTCAAGAGGCGGCACATCTTCCACAATGGACCTTTGAAGAGGTGTCGTAATGTAGTATGATGTAGATTCGTGAAAGACAACATCTATCGTCACTAACCAACGCCGAGTAGGAGGATGAAAACATTGTTGGTGTGCGATATCTTGTATTCCATCGTAGTTTAATTTAGGGAGTACTGGTGCAGGCACCTCGACAGGCAGGACGGTGGTCCCGTTATATATTTGTAGCAACTTTATTTAAGGGCAGTTTTGTACTTTCCGGATTAGGGTTTTTGGCTATATATTTGTAGCGAGGTTTTCTTTCTCTGTAATGCAAGGAATACTGAGAGGTGTGAGGATGAGAGTTATAACCTATTCTCCATTGATAGTAAAGTAGGATCTCATCTCATTGAGGACGTAGGTAATCTTGCCAAATCTCGTAAACCTGTGTGCATTGCTTGTTCTTGTTTTTCCATTATCTTCTACATCGTTTTAGGGTTGCATTTCTATAAACACCGCTAGCCTTTTTGAGTAGGAGCATATCCCAAAAAATGCACTGGAGACCACGAGGATCAAACTTCCCCTGAGGGTGTTGATCTCGAGTATAACAAACACTACCAAATACCTTGCGAGGACCTGGAAAAGCAGCAGACCCTTGGAAAAGATCCAGAGGGGAGCGAAAGGTGAGAACCTGAGAAGGCATCTAGTTGATGAAAAAAGCTGCAATAAGAATCGTGTTACTCTAGTACTGGGGAGGAACATGCATCTCAAACATAAGAGAGCGGGCTACCTCACAATGGTGTGATTCTTCCTCTCAGCAATGACATTCTGAGCAGGAGTATCGACACAACTGGTGTGATAGATCATCCCATGAGCGGAAAGGTAATCTTGAAAGGACCCTTCGAAGTATTCGTGGCCATTGTCATTTCAAAGGATCTTAATGGTAGGACCGTGGTGATGATGAATAATGTAAAAAGGGAGGAGAATGAAAAAAAAAGTATGGGTATGGAGTTCTTGAAATCCTGACTGCTCCTAGAGTGATGTCGTAACCTTCTATGCCCCTCCCCCCTCCGACGGCCCCTGCCGTCGTCAACCTCCCCTCTCTTCTGGAAACTCTCCTCCCTAATGCACTTCCTCAGCCTAGCGTCAACTTGAACCTTCCCTCCCCCTCCAGTCCTTCTTCTCCTTTGAACCCAACACTCCCTCCTCGCTCTTACAGTTCTGTGGTCACCTCCTCCTCCATAACCAACCACCCTTCCTCTTCTTCCATCCCTCCTTCTGCAGGCCATACTCTTTACTTTCACCCTCCCGCCATCCTCAACCCTTCCCTGATAGGCCTTTGTCCGCTTGGTTTCCTGGAAATTGAGATATCGAAATGGAAAAATTGTGTGATAGGTACCTTCTTGGGCAGTAGACCCCCATTCTCTGTCGTGAAAGCCTCACTTCTGAATCAATGGAAGCCCACTTGCACCTTGAATACTTACATGCTTGAGAATGACATATTCATTTTCAACTTTGACGCTGAAGCCGATAAAGCCATTGCCATTGATGGAGGCCCCTGTTTCGTTGGGAAGAAACCAATCTTCCTGAGAAACTGGGACGAGTTCTCCTCCTTTAACAAGAATGAACCCTCATCCATTCCTCTGTGGGTGGCCCCCCCTAATCTGCCCCTCCATTTTTGGTGTCAAAGGGCTTAGCTTGGTGGGCTCACTCATTGGGAAACCTCCCCATTTTGATAAAAGAACCAAGATGATGGACCGCCTTTCCTATGAAAGGATCTGTGTCGAAGTCAAAGCCGATCAGCTGCTTCCCCATTCGGTCATGATCTCTGATGGAGAAGGCCATTCTTTTTTTCAAGACGTCAAATATGATTGGGTGCCCCTGATTTGGTCTCTTTACAAATGCTTTGGACATCAAACAGTTCACTATGATAAGAATCGGAGCAACCCTGCTCCCCTCAGTGATCTAGGGCCCTCTGCGCCTTCCACGAGCTCCGGCGATGCCTCCCGTGAAGTTCCCTTCAAAGATCAGGTCTCCAGAAAAAATAAGAAAAGGAAAAATGCTCTAAAAGACCGTCAGATCTCTCCTTTGGACTCCATTGCTCCAATCGCTGCATTGTCGACCGTCGTTACTCCGTCGAAGAAGCCCCTAGCAACTACGACCGATGGTCCTTCTCGGCCTTTGGCCGCTGGATCAAACTGCTTCTTGATCCTCGCCCTGTCAGAGCCTGTGGCTTTGGAGGTTTCCTCTGAGACCTCTGTCAGCCCTCCCTTCTGATGATCATACTCAATTGGTTTCCATTTCGATGTCTCCCCCCTTCCAGTTCTCCAGACCGATCTGTCTGTGCACTCCGAAGCCTTGGCCCCCATCCCCAAATCTCCCCTTCTTCCTTTCCCTTCCTCTTGTCGTGCCTTCATCGAGAACTTCCTCTGCTGGTCCAAATATCTTGAAGTCTCCTGTCCCTACTTGTCCTAATCCAGCCACCCTTGAACCAACTTTTATGCCATTGAACCAATTCATCCAGGTTCAACAATTGAACAAATTTTCTAAGTTCCCTGTGGATCACCCAGTGCACCCTAGCAATCTATATTCATCCTCTGACCCAACCCATCCATTTCACCAACCATCCATTTCCATCACCCAATCCGGATCCTCCAACCCAACCTCTAACCAGCTTTACCCAATTCCTGACCCGTCCAATGATTTTCCCTTGCCTGGCTCTACTACCTCTAGGTCATGCACTGCCGCTAGTCACCTGCCGCCCTTGAAGCCCCTGCTTCCATTGCCGACGAACCCTGTTGCTGCCATGCCGATGCCCCCTTCTCCCTACAGGGCTGCTGTCTCATCCTCGATGCCCTCTTCCATTGGACATTCTCGCTCTCCCAGTGCTGCCGCCCGAGATGAAGCTCTAGTCGACTCCTCTAGTCCCACAACTGGTGCTTCATCTCCCTTGAATGCCACGATAGCTGACTCCAATTCGTTGCTGGCCTTAGAAGGCCCCCGCCCCTCCTCCAACCTTCTTCCGACCTTAGAAGGTCTGCTGCTTCTTGACAACAACTTGGAAGACCCTACTACTGCCTCCGCCCCTGGGATTGAGCTCCTTAACACCTCTGATCAATTCGTTCCCTCTAGCTCTGATCACGACGACACCTCTGGAATTATTAGTGCTGTTGACAGCCACCCAAAGCAACATGAGGCCCCAGACACTCAAATGATTCCCTGCAATGTACTTGATACTGACGGAATCAACCCCAGCATTGGTTCTCTGAAGACTCATGGAACCTGTTCAGTTCCTTTGGCTCACAATTTGGATGTGGCCCCTGCTACAAACTTTGATGGTTCCCTTCCTCCTCAAAGTCCAGAATCCCCTACCCGACCCTCTCCTCCACTCTCTGTCCTCCTCAACACCCGTAAAAAGGTAACCAAAAAATCATCCTCCACCTCCAAAACATCTCCTGCCATTGGCTACAATCGTAGACCTACGCGTAAGGACCCTCGCTGCTCCACCAAGCGTTCGTTGCCCTCCACCTCTTGTTCCTAATGATCTCTTGGACTATTTGGAATATCCGTGGCCTTAATTCCTTGGCTAAGTAGGCAGAGATCCGTTCCTCCCAATCCAACCTCTGTTGTTTATTAGAAACCCATGTCCTTGAGGCTAATGCCTCTCATATTGCCATCTCTATTGCACTCTGCTGGTCCTTTGAATCCAACTACCTGCATGGTCCCAATGGGAGGATTTGGATTCTTTGGGACCCTTCCTCCCAGGACATTTCCTACCTCTTCTCTTTCCAATTCATGCACATCTCCATCTCCCATCACTCTGGCCCTTTCATCTGCTTGCTTTTGGTGATCTATGCTCACAATAGAGCCTCCTTTAGACTGCCCGTTTGGGCTGATCTCCACTCCTTGTCCCCCTCCTCTAATTCCAGGCCTTAGGGGATTGTTGGAGACTTCAATGTCGTCTACTTTACCCATGAAAAGCATGGTGGCAATCAATTTGATCCCCAGGCTGTTGCTTCCTTCAACGACTGCATTAATCATCTCAATCTTATGGACCTTAGATGGTCGGGTGCTGAGTTAACCTGGCATAATAGAAGAGCTAGCCCCCACCGTGTGGCTTGTAAGCTTGATAGAGCCCTTGTTAATGAGCCTTGGCTTGCCTCCTACCCTTCCTCTCATGCTTGCTTTAACCTTCCTGGGATCTCTGATCATAGTCCCATCTCCCTCCATGTTCTCCCCTTCCGTTCTTTTGGGCCTAAACCATTTAAATTCTTTGACATGTGGATCTCTCACCCCGATTTCCAGCAGCTCATTCACTGTGCTTGGAACATCCCCATCTCCGGATCTCTCTCCCCCCCCCCCTCCTTGCTTTTGCCAAAAAGCTCAAGAATGTTAAAGCCACCCTCAAGCTCTGGAATGCTGCCACCTTTGGAAACATTTCCTCGAATGTGGCCATTGGCCGGGGAAAGACTTCTCTCCATCCAATCCAGGTTACAGCATGACATCCTCAACCCTGCCTTGGCTGAGGAAGATCAAGCGGTTGCTTCGGATCTTTACCTGCTCCTCGAGCAAGAGGAGTGTTTTCTCTGCCAAAAAGCCCGCATTAAATGGCTCGAACTTGGCGACTCCAATCGGCTTATTTCCATCGCTTCCTGAAAGCCAGAAATGATGCCAACACCATCCCCATGGTCATATCCCTCTCTGGGATTGAACTCCATTCCCCCAATCTCATAAAAAATGAGGCAATTTCTCATTTCCAGAGAATCTTCAGCCCCCCTCCCTCCCCTCCCCCACAATCTCCTCAATAAGTTTGTCCCTGAGGATCTCCTCCCCCTCCAATCCATCTCTTCTGATGAGGAAATCCTGTCGACAGCGAAGCCCTCGGCCCTGATGGCTTCAGCATGGGATTCTTCTCCTCTTATTGGAATATCATTTGGGAGGACATCATTCTTGCGGTGAGAAGCTTCTTCTTCAACCCTAATCAAATTGTTGGGATCAATAACACCTTCCTAGAGCGGCCTCTATGCATGACTTCAGACCCATTTCCCTCTACAATCTTTTTTATAAATTCATTGCCAAAATCCTTGCCTACAGGATCCAGAAAGTCATTGATTCTCTTGTAAGCCCCAATCAATTTGCCTTTATCGTGGGTAGGAGCATTGCAAATAACATTATCCTCTGTCATGAGGTTGTTAGGGGTTTTGACCGCAAGAATCACTACCTGGCTGCCCTCCTCAAGATAGACATCCACAAAGCCTTTGACACAATTAGCTGGGATTTCATTTTCAATGTCCACCTTCATATGGCTTTCCTGGACTCCTTTGTCCATTGGATCTGCACCAGTATCTCTTCTCCTCGTTTCTGTCTTCTTGAATGGTTGCTGGCCATGTACTTTCCCTCGGGCCATGGCATCAGACAAGGATGCCCCCTTTCCCCTCTCCTTTTCTCCCTCTCCCTTGAAATTCTGTCCCGCTCCATCCAATTGGCTACAGACCCTCATCTCATCTCCCTTATTCCCAAATGCAAAGCTCTCCTCCTCTCTCATTTGGCGTTTACAAATGATATTATGATCTTCTCCAAGGTTGACCCCATCTCTATCTCCACCATCATGGATACTCTTCACTCCTTTGAATCCCTTTTGGGCCTCAAAATCAACCTCTTTTAAGTCCAACATCTTTATCTTGGGAGTTTCCCCTGAGGTCAAGGATGCCTTATCTTGATTATCTGGTATTCCCCTAGGCTCTCTCCCAGTTAAATATCTTGGTCTGTCTTCCCCTCATCTCTTCCAGGCTCTCTGCCCACCATTGTGCCCCTCTTGTTGGATCAGCTCCGGAAAAAGCTGCAGTTGTGGAAAGGTAAACTCCTCTCTTTTGTTGGCCGTCTCACCCTGATTAGATCGGTCCTCGAATTCATGTACCTCTACTGGTCTGGGACCTTCCTCCCTGCATCGGTGATTAAATCTTTTGAAGGTCTTCTATGCTTCTTCCTCTAGAAAGGAACAGACTCTTCCAGATTCCTCAAGTCTCTCAGTTGGAGGAAGGTTTGCCTTCAGGTGGCCTCGGGATTAGAAGAATCAAGGAAGTCAATTCGGTTGGCGTCCTCAAGCTTATCTGGAAAATTGTGTCCAAGCATAATAGCATTTGGGTCGACTGGATACACTCTGGCCTCCTCAAGCATTCTTCTCTTTGGACTGCCCACTCCATCTCGGATGCTTCCTGGATCTAGAGGAAGATCCTCGACCATAGGCCCATTGCTCTCACTGCCATCTCTCACTCCATCGGCAATGGGAATTCTACCTCCGGAAGGACCCCTGGCATCCTTTGGTTATCCTTTCTCATCTTGTAAGCCCCAGAGACATCTACTCTTTTGATCTTCCTCCAATGCTCTTGTCTCCTCCATCCTCTCTCCCAATGGTTGGGCCCCCCTCCTCCCCCCGCTGGAGGACATCTGGTCTTCCCTTCCCCCTCTTCCCCCTAGACACAGAGGGAGAAATGATAAATGCATCTGGATCCCCTCTTCCAATGGTACTTTTTCGGCTGCCTCGACTTGGGCTCATATTAAAACTCCTTCCCCGACTGTCCCATGGCATAGATTGGTGTGGTTTAAGGGTCCCGTACCCCATTATAGTTTCACCCTTTGGCGCAGCCTATCCAATTGTCTTCCAACCCAATCCTTCCTCATCCACCGTCTCATTTCGGTGAACCCTTCCTGCTGCCTTTGCTCTTCAGGTGAAGAAGATACCCCTCACCTTTTCTTTACCTACCCCTTCTCCACCCATATATGGAAGTCGTTCGTCTCCAAATGCTGGCCCAATCAGAGGCACATCCTTCCCCTCGATAGGGAATGCATTTGGATAGATATGACTTTCCCCAACTCATCCTTTTGTGACACCATTGGGAAGCTTGCTTTCTGTGCTACTATTAATCATCTTTGGATGGAGTGCAACATTCGTAAATGGACCTTCAAATCTAGATCCCCAGACATGATTTGGAAAGCTATCAATTTTGATGTTACCTCTGAAGCCCAATTCCTCCACACCCTTAGCCCTCGCCCCATCCCATTCACCCCAAAAGTTTCTCATATCATCTCTTCTTGGAACCTGTAGGTTGACCTCATCCACCCTCCCTGAGCTATCCCTAGCCAGCTGCTCCCCCCTCCTTTTCTGGCAGTTCTTGTTGCTGTTCTGCTGTTTTGGTTATTTAGTTGCTGCTTTATGTTGCTTTGCTTCTTTTAGTTTTTCTCTTTGTTTTGGCTTTTCCTTGTTGGCTTAAGCCTGTCCCCCCCCCTCTTTCCCCCCTTGTATATTCTTCTCCTTTGGGTAATGAATTATTTTATGCATCCAAAAAAAAATAAAGATGGTAGAACCGAACTGAGTTAGAACCATCCGATAAAATTGCGGAAAACAATTGAAGGTTTTGCCCTTGTTCACATCATATATACCCAAGTGGTACGAAAATGATAGTCAGTAAAAGAGATAAACCATTGATAACCATTGATAGACACATAGCGGGATGGACACCAAATATTAAAATGTATCAATGAAAAAGAAGTGGCACTTTTATTTCTAGAAGCAAAATAAGTGGTTCGAGTTTGTTTAGCCAATACACCTGCCTTACAAGAAAAATGACTCGAAGTACTATGCTTAAAAGATGGAAAAAGCCTAAGCTAAAGTTCTCAAAGGAGGATGTACCAACCAACGGTGGGACTATAGTAAGTTAGATACGGGAGGTGACATAGAGGATATCTGAAGAGCTTGACCAGCGACCAACGCCAAGTCATCATCAAGCAGATACAGACCACCATCATAGTTATTAAGGCGGTAAGGCGACGGAGGCGTTTGAGGGTCTTTTAGAGCGCCTTAGCGATAAGGCGGGCATAAAGCGTTGCCTTATTGACTAAAGCTTTCTTGTGTAATATTTTTAAAAAACTATTCTATTTGACTAAAATCCTAGTTGAATCTTATTACTCATATGCTAGATAAATATTAAAGGTTCATACTTCATACCAATGCATTGTACCAGCGTGTAAAATTGATTGGGGGGTTTATACATTATACATACATATAACTTTTTAAAAAAGAAGAGAAAGGTACAAAGCTCACCGTAGTCTTCAACAGAGTGAATAACAGAAGATAAAAAATCAGGTACTTTGTATGAAGAACAGAAGAATGAAGAAGAAAGAAGGGAAAAAAAAAGACAAGTACAGAGTTGAGTTAACTGGACGCTGAAGAAGAGTGAAGAACTGAAGTACAGAAGAAAGAAAAAAGGAAAAAAAGGTACTGTATGATGAACAGAAGAAGAAAGAAGAGAAAAAAAAGGGTACAAAGCTCATCAAGGTTGAAGAAGAGAAGAGTGAAGAACAAAATTAAAAAAGAAAAAGAAAAAAGGGGTACCGTATAAAGAAGTGAAGAACAGAAGAAGAAACAAAAAAAAAAAAGGTACTGTAGCAGAAGAAAGAAGAAGAAAAAGAAATAAAGAAAAAGAAAAACACACACCGTAGTATGAACAAGAAATAAGATGAGAAAAAAAAAAAAAACCAAAAACGTACTTGTAGCGGGGGTACGATTGTTCGTGGAGTAACCTCACCGCTGTTGAAGTAGAAAGAAGAAGCTAGAGCAAGATCGAAGGAGTTCCTGGGGTGTACGATTGGTCGCCTGGTTCTTCCTTCTGAAAACCCTTAACTCAAAAGTCCAAACCCTTTGTGAGAATCGTGTTTTGGTATTTTTTGGTGGAGTACTTTAGTTGTTAGAAGCAGGTCCCATGAATCTCAAGTGCATTCAAGACCATACACCTACTAATCAAAAATTGATATTTGGAATCTATCTAAAGTAGTTTTAAACAATTATTAAATTCTAAAATGTTCATAAGGCGCCCGCTTTGTGTATAAGGAATCATTAGGCGTCGCCTTATAGCGCCTTATCTCATGATGTGGTCGCCTTATGTAATACCTTTAATGTGTGCTACTGCCTTACGGTCTTTGGACCACATCAGCGCCTTACTAGCGCCTTTCTAGCGCCTTAATAACTATGACCACCACACATCCTACTAGAGCCAATTATTGCCCCTATCACCAGATCCTGAAAAACACATTGAGACGGGAAAGGGTGACTTTGCAATTAATGGACAAGAGGTTAGTAGGAAAAGAAAGAACATGTAATACAATAGAAAGGGATAAAGTTGGAGTGCGGCTAATGGTGCCTTTCCCAAAATAGTGGAATAAGTCCCGTTAGCTAACTTGATCTTACCATTACCAGGATAGGTAGTGTACTGTGAGAAAAGAGGCATGACTCAGGTAAGCGACCTGTCATATGATCGAAAGTCCTAGAGTCTATAATCCAAGGGGTAGAAGGGACAGACATAGTATGGCCACGAAAAGAGATACCTGACCCAGAAGGGCGGAATGGGCAGGAGATTCTAGACATTTCAGAAGGCGCTGGATGGCAATGAGCTCATAAGATGATAGTGAGGCTGCAGAAATCGTAGGTGCAGAGTGGGACCTCAGTATGATTAGCCTGATAAGGAGTACCGACACGACCCTTCTCTCGTCCTTTGCTAGGTGCATTAGCAGGACGACTATAAAGCTTCCATCAGTGCTCCTTGGTGTGGCGCTCTTTCTCGCAATAATTGCACTTCATTAAAGTTTTGGTAGAGGAGCCACCAAATTGTGGGGTTGCACTGTGGGGTTGAGTGCCAGAGACAAATGCAGATCTCTCAGTGGGAATAGGTTGTGGAAGCATAGTGGCACGATGACTGTCCTCAAGTTGGATCACAACAGTCTTGATTCAAGGTAGGAAGGGGGATACGACTCAGAACTTGGGACTGCTATTGATCAAACTCCACATTCAAACCTGCCAAAAAGTCATAGACTTGGATCTTGTCCTCTTGTTCTGAAAACCGGTGACATCTGCAAGGGTAGGAGTATACTCCTCATAGAGTCTAGCTCAATCCACAATATGCGTAGCTTATAGTAATGCTGTGACAATTTGAGCCCTCCTTGCCTTAGGTCACGAACCTTTTGGTGTAGTTCGAAGACCTGAGCATCATTCCCCGCCTGGGAATAGATATCTTGGACAGACTTCCAGATCTTTGTAGCAGAGTTAAGAAGGCGATAGCCACGTGAAAGCTATGGTTGCATGGAGTTGACAACGAAGGCCATAACCAGAGTTGACACACTCCCACTTGTCAATCTCAGGACCGATGGTCAGATGCTACGGGTTTCCAGTGAGGTACCCGTAATAGCCGCGGGTGTTGATGGAGATGCAGATCAAGCGTGACCACATAAGGTAATTTGTGCCATCAAGCTTAATAGCACAAGGAAGAAAGGTGGGAAAAGCTGAGATATCTCCGCTAGTGGAAGTAGAAGATCTAGTAGACATAGTAGCAACTCAATAAGGCTGTGCTAATGGAAGAGGCACCGGCCGGAGGTAGAAGAAGCACAAAAAAGCAGGAAAACGACCTGAAAACCCAAAAATCGGTAAGAGAAAAACCCTGACAAATTGATTTTGGGCAGGTCTTTGGAATAGTCCTAAGATGTTAAAGTGGCTAGAGCACCCTTGCAAGGATAAGGAGCACCGATCGCAACTAACATCAAGATGATTGGATCATCAAGCAAGGAAAAAGCACCTGGCATAAAAAAATTTGATATCAGGGAAAAAACATTGAAAAAGTCGATGGATGAGGAATGGGTCTCTCATATCATTGTGGAAGAGAGTCTCAGAGTCCAGGGAAGAAGAAGATGGGGGCAAGGGTTACTACTAGGACGGTCACAACAAGATTGCACTTGGATCCATGCAGATGATATCCGATGGCTTGATACAGATCCTTATGAGCACTACATGTCATTCATCCATTCATTGGAGACGAATGATTCTAAGAAGGGGGGAGCTGATGTAGATCCCTATTATGGGCAGGGCTATCGCAGGAGGAAGCCCAGCCCAAAGTATCTACAATCGGCTTCTTAATTGAGGCCGGATTTGATGTAATTAAGTATGGACCCAATGGGCCCATCAAATTAGGCTTTCACTTAAGTATTGTTTAAATGTCTTTTATGTTATTTTGGGCCCATCGATCGTAAGTCCTATTAAGGCCTATCAGCCCTAGTCCTAGTCTTAGTCTATTTCAATTCCTAGTTGTAGTAGGAGTGTCTAGTCCTCTTTGGAAACTAGCTCCTAGTCTTAGTATGATTGTAAACTTCCCCTCTATAAATAGAGAGGCATATGTACCATTATTTCTCAGATTTGAATAAAGAAAGTTTGCAGTCAATTGCTTAGAGTAGCTGGGATAGCTGTGGGTGAGAAGCGCAGGCTGAGATGGCCACTCCTCCCCCACTTTCCCTTTGTATTATTCCCTATTTCCCACAATCGATTTCTTTTTTATGCTACTGTTGCTGTCTTATTTCATTTAATACAAATCAGTTCTGCTTCCTGAGATCGATCAGCCAGAAGTCTCTCCTTGTGAAGCCAATCGATCTCCTCTATTGCCAATACTAAGGGTCTGATCTGTTAGGTTATTAAAGGACTTGTTCAGCACCATAAGTGGATCACTCGATCCACCCTAGAAGCCTGTCAGAGTTGTCAAGTTGCTGGTTCTGCGGGAATCTTCAAATTTTCTCTCCTAGGTCTGAAAATCAAGAACTTTCATTACTTCACCACCAGCCGACAGAATCTTCTCAAGTTTGTAGGTTTTTGTTGCCACCTAGAGACCTCCAATCGACCAGCTTTGCAGCCTCATCGGAGACACACACAGCCAGCTGCACCTCTCTCCTCTTTTGGGTTGATTTTGGGTTGGTTTTTTTTTTTTTTTCTGTTTTAAGATTGTAGCCTTGGGATTACTTGCTGGTTATTTCCCTGTTGTTTCTCCTGGGTTTTGTCTACTGTTGTTGAGGCTATTTTTGGGGATTTACTTGTTTATTTGGGGTTATACATTGTGGGGTTAGTTTTTGTAAACTACTCGTACATTATCAGCACTCTTTATATATAATAACGGAGAGAAAGTTCTAAAGAATTACAAAGACTACTAAATCCTTTAGGATCCATTTGGCAACTAACACTTTCCCAAAACCCATTATTATAACAACTTTAAATATGATCCTCAGGTTCTGGTCAAACTTTGAAGAGTTATGCGTCTCCAATAGTCTGATCTTCGACCACCTTATTGGCCCAGTCTGATTCTCTGATTTTATGATATTTAATTTCTCCTGAAATTTGGTTGTTCTTTTTAATCTGTCTGAAATTTGGTGGTTCTTTTTAATCTGTGATTCTGGTTTTCTTCTGCTGACCCCATTTAGTTGGGATAAGGCTTTGTTGTTGTTGATTCTGGTTTTCTTCTGGATTTCTGAAATTTATCAATCCTAGGTGGCTAGAAACCCATTAAATTGGTAGTGGAGCCCTGACATGGCCAGCATTCACGAATTAATCAATAAGTTACTGAAATTTTCAGACAACTGTCCGACAAGTTTGCTGTCCTAGAACAGTGACATGCTGTGTCATCTCATTCCCCCATGTCTGAAAACTTTGAAAATCCCAGAATTGAGTGAATGCCAGCCCATGCTACTGCCAATAATACCATGAGCATTATAGGAAGAGGACCACAGATAGAACTTACACAGCAACCCACTTTAGATGATACTTTGCGTACTATACTTGATACTGTTTTGACAAATCGACAGACTGATGATTTTTAGGAGGTGAAGCTGGAACTCAAAGAATACAATGGGAAACTCGATCCCCAAGTATTTTATGACTGGCTAGCCTGTCTGGATTATTATTTTCATTGGTTTAGCCTTACAAAGGAGAGGAAGTTTAAACTTGCACATGCTAGATTGATATGACCAACAAGGAAAGGAAAGACTGAGTGCAGACTGCAGATACGTGGTATGGCACCTACCACATGGGAAGAGATTGAGGAACTGAAGAACTAGTATCTTCCCCAAACATTCAGAGCTTGACTGCATGATAGACTCAATACTATGGCAGGGAAGCTTATCAGTTGAAGAATGCATGGGGCAGTTTGATGCTCTCGTTTCACACAAAGGGATTGAGGAAGACGATATTTAAGTTAGTCTCATGGTTTATGACAGGTTGAATCCTGAGACTTGGAAGCTGATGAATGCGCATGGCATGTATGATGTTTAGGACTGTTTTTAGAAGGCTTTGCAAGCTGAGGAAAATTTTAAGACTTGTGTTATAATCATAGTTGTCAAGGCATTCCCAAAACGGCTTGGCAATGCCTTGGCATCTAGGCGGTTTGCTTGGGGCCTAGGCAACTATTGCCTTAGTGCACTGCATGTCGCCTTTTGGTTTGACACATTTTTTTTTTTTTTAGTGAATAAAATAATTCATTAACAAGGAGAAGAAAAATGTACAAAAGCCCCTATGGGGGGGGGGAGAGGAAGGGGAACAAGGGCCGCCCAGGGAGGGAGGGGGTCCAAAGCAAAGATGGGGAGAGACCCCAGGATACAACAACGTGACTATTCCTAGGGGAGGCATTACAAGTTTTGGTAATTCTAGTGACCTTAGCTTTAACATCAAAGGAGATGGAATCCCAAATCTGGCTGAAAGTGCGAGAATTGGAGGTCCATTTCCTGTGGTTGTGCTCCATCCAGATCTGATTGATGGTAGCGCAGAAAGCAAGCTTCCCCATAGTGTCACAAATGGAAGATCTAGCAAAAGTCATATCCACCCATAGCCATTCCTTATGTAAAGGGAGAATTCTTCTACTCCTGGGCCAACATTTTACAAGGATTCCTTTCCAATTGGAGGGGGAAAGAGGGCAAGCAACAAGGAGATGCTAAGTATCTTCAGTACAGACTCACAAGGGCAACACAAAGGTGATGTGGATCCGAGTTCCAAAAGATGGAATTGGATCGCTTATGGGCCCACAAAGAGTATTAGCTCAAATAGTAAGGAGGAATGGCAGTTCTGTAAATAAACTGAAGTTTAAGGGAGGGTGGTATTTTTGTAATTACATGAAAACTTAGAAGGAAGCGGCAGACTTGTAATTAGTCTAAACTTAAACGTAAGCAAATGGTACAATATGCTAGTAGAAAGGGTAGTTCAAGAATTACAAATAAAGTTAGGATAAAAGAGAATATAAGTAAAGGAAGGGGCAATATGGTCAAACAAAGGGATTAGATGCCTTAAACAACCCACGATTCAGCCTTCTCTTCCATTAGCAGATGAGCAAGGGCGGAAGAACCAGCATGTCATGGGGGAGGGATCTGCTTCAGTTCTTCTCGGAAAAAAACCAGGAATTCCAGGCGAAGGCTGGAAACTTGTGGTCTTTTGAATCCAACAGGTAGGCACCTCCAACTAGCAAACAAAGAGGAGCTATGGCACCTGCAACTCAGAACTAGTGACACAGGTGAGGTCAGACCTGCAACTGGTTGATCTGCTCTATGGAAGATGGATAGAACTCGAAGGTTTTGTTCGCATATGGCACTCGTACCTTCAACTCAAAACGCAGATGCAATTGATGGGATTTATTAGTTCAGCAGCACTTCTCGTAAACCTGATATCACCGCCCAGAACAGGGTACAGGCAGGTAAAAGAAGAATAAACAGCAGAGAATCTAGAAACGAAGTGGAAGGAAGGAGAGGATAAGAGAGGAAGAGAAGAGAAGAGAAAATCAGAAAAGAGAGGGGTATGTAGTCACGGCAGCCATGGTTCAAGACCAAAAACTTCAATCAAATTTCAATTCTTCAAATTTGTCTTCTCTGCCGTGTTACATGGCTATAAAATGGAAAAGCAAAACCTAACAATGGAAACTAATCATCATGGAAACTAATTAAATTAGCAATTGAAATAAAATCTGATCTACCTACTAACATAACCACACTATAATAATGAAGAAAACAAATTAAAGTACTAATTATTCCTAGATCATCCCACGCCCAACTGTATAAACTCTCCCGATCTTAAAAGAACTTGACTCCGTTGAGTTAGGTCATGCTCCTAAGATACCCTTGTAAATCGCTCGTCGATGCGGTGGCACATATCTCGAAACAGATGATGGGAGCATAACTCCAAGAGGAGGGAGAGTAGGCTGACGTGTCATTGGCGCAGCAGTCAGTTGACGACGTGGCATGTCTGATAACGCGTGTGGCGTCATTAAATATGTACGGACCTCCTTGCTTTACCTTGGTGTTCTGTGCACCATCGTAGAGAATACCTAAATTGTCGTTGCCAAGTTCACCCTAGAAGAATGTTGCAGTGTACCAATGAGGTGACCAAGCAAGATACATGGTATTGAAACGGCCCAAACTGTAGATGTATTTGAACAACTGCAGTGGCCTCTTCTCGAGTTGTGGGTCCCAAACCGTGCACATGAATCTTCTTGAAAAGTTGATTGCTCGAACAAATTCAGTAAAGATGAAGTTTGCTTCTGCCTCGGTATCAATAACTGCATGAATATCAGTAGGATCGGAACCGTGCAGAAGAGTACCCTTTTGTCTGAAAAGAGGAGCCTTGTCATTTAGTCTGTTTGAGAAGGATGTAAGACTACCTGAATGAGCTTCCACATCATCATCATCATTATAGTTAATATCATCAGCATCGAGGGGATAAAGATGTAAATCAGGATCAACATCATCACTCTTCTCTATCGGTTGCTTCGTTGTTGCATTCACAGAACGAGTCTTATTGGTTGGAGTAGTGACCCTTCTCGCCACAACTATGGCATCTAATGTTCTTCACCCATCACTATCCTTGTTGAATTCTGACCTTTTTGTTCAACTCTGCGAGCTTTAGGCTTCTTTTCCTCCATACGTGGTGGAGGTCTATAAGCTAAAGGAGTCTTGAGCATACTCTTCCAATAAATGGACTTTTTTTTAGTTGTCTTGGCATGAACTGTTGCCACATCAACGGACCAGAAATCAGTGTTAGGTAATTCGAGTCGGATCTCAGTACTTAGCCCACTGATATATATCACCTGTTGTCGGTTTATTTCCTGAAGTCAACACTTTGAAGATAGTTTGTGGAATTCGAGGGTGTAGGTATCCACATCCTTGTTGCCTTGTTGAAAATTAAGCAATTTATGAAACATTACCTTCTCATAATTAAGAATAACAAATTTCTTAGTCAGGATTTGCTTCATGACCTCCCAATTGGTAACGGGTCCAAGTCTTCTGACAAACCTTGCGTGCAGTACATCATCCAACCATGAACATGCATACCTAATAAACTTGGTGAGGATGAGTTCACACTTCTCATTCGGAAGAGATTTATAAGCAAAAATTCTCTCCACTTGGTAAGCCAGTAAAGGAACTCTTCAGGTCCCTTTTCACCAATGAACTCTGGAATCTCAACTTTGATGCCATCTTTGTCAGAAAATTGTCGTATAACATCTTGGGGAACAATTGGATTAAGTTACTGCATATGAGGTGTATCTTCGATCCGTAAGGTATTGAACTGAGGAGGTAGTGTAGAGGATCATTCTTTAGCTCGCTTGTCAGACCTCTTTATAAAAGCAGTCATCTCTTCCATAAACTTGTCAGACTTGGTTTCATTCCTCTCAAGCCTAGCATCAGTATTCAATTGATTTTCACACAGTACCCGTTGACCCTCAGCTAACTCACGATACAATTTTTGTAGCTTGACTTTTGTGACATTACCTGCCATGGTTAGGAAATTGTAGGAAATTCACTCTGATGCCACTTGATGTGGATCCGAGTTTCAAAAGCTGGAATTGGATCACTTATGGGCCCACGAAGAGTAGCAGGTGAAATAGTAAGGAGGAATGGTAGTTCTATAAATAAACTGAAGTTCAAGGGAAGGTGGCAGTTTTGTAATTACATGAAAACTTAGAAGGGAGCAGCAGACTTGTAAATAGATTGAACTTAAACATAAGCAAAGGGTACAATACGCTAGTAGAAAGGGTAGTTCAGGAATTACAAATAAATTTAGGATAAAAAAGAATAAGTAAAGGAAGGGCAATATGGTCAAACCAGGGGATTAGATACCCTAAACAACCCATGATTCAGCCTTCTCTTCCGTTAGAAGACCAGCAAGGGCGGAAGAACCAGCATGTCGCGAGGGAGAGATCTGCTTCAGTTCTTCTCAGAAAAAACTAGGAATTCCAGGTGAAGGTTGGAAACTTGTGGTCTTTTGAATCCGATAAGTAGGCACCTCCAATTAATAAACAAAGAGGAGCTATGGCACCTGCAACTCAGAACTAGCTACACAGGTGAGGTCAGACCTACATTTGGTTGATCTGCTCACTATGGAAGAGGGCTTTGAAGGATAGAACTCAAAGGTTTTGTTCGCATATGTCACCTGTACCTTCGACCCAAATCCCAAATGCAATTAATGGGATCTATTGGTTCAGCAACACTCCTAGTAAACCTGATATCACCATCCCGAATAGGGTATAGGCAGGTTAAAGAAGAGTAAACAACAGACAATCTAGAAACGAAGTGGAAGGAAGGAGAAGATAAGAGAGGAAAAGAAGAGAAGAGAAAATCAGAAAAGAGAGGGGTATGTGGTCACGGTAGCCATGGTTCAAGCCCAACAACTTCAATCAAATTTCAATTCTTCAAATTTTCCTTCTCTACTATGTTACATGGCTATAAAAAGGAAAATCAAAACCTAAGAATGGAAACTAATTATCATGTGTTGAATGGGGTAATGACTTGTGTCTCATATGACACTAGCCCTCTTTATTTATAACAATGGAGAGAAGGTTCTAGAGAATTACAAAGACCATTAAACCCCTTAGGATCCGTTTGGTAACTAACACTTTCCCTAAAACCCATAAAACCTATTATTACAACACCGCCTCAAGTTGGTGCATAGATATCACATATGCCTAACTTGCAGATAATAGGATGACACATATTACTACTAAGACCTTTAGTAAATACATCAGACAGCTGTTCATTACTGGGAACAAAAGGCACAGTGATAAGGCCAATATCTAGCTTCTTTTTGATGAAGTGTCAGTCAATCTCCACATGGTTGGTTTAATCATGCTGGACAGGGTTGTGAGCAATGCTAATGGCAGATTTGCTGTCAAAAAAGAGCTTCATAGGAGGGGTAGCAGAAACAGCCAAATCAGTGAGCTATAGGAGCTCACAAATGCCATGTGTCATATCATGGAACTCTGCTTTAGCACTTGAATGGGCAACCACGACTTGCTTCTTGCTTCGTCATGTAACATGGTTACCACTAGCAAAGGTGCAATAAACAGTAGTAGACCTGCGGTTATCAAGGGAACCTGCCCAATCCGCATCTGTGAAGGCCACTACCCTAAGGTGATCATGAGGAAAAAAAAGGATGCCACGTCTTAGGGCAGATTTCAAGTACCGTAGAATATGCAGCACAACTTCCATGTGAGTCGAGTAGGGATCATGGATGTACTGACTAACCAGGATGATGGCAAATGCTATGTCAAGGTGTGTATGAGAGAGATAGATCAACCGCCCCACTAATCTCTGATATCTCCCCTTATCCACAAGATCACATTGCTACTCAGGTGACCATTAGCCTTAATAGGAGTGTCTACCGGCTTACACCCCAACATGCCTGTCTCAGAGAGAAGATCAAGCACATACTTCCATTGAGACAAGTATATCCCACGAGAAGATCTGGCAACTTCAATACTGAGGAAGTAACGAAGTTGCCCTAGATCTTTGATCTCGAATTCCTCATTCAAGTATCTCTTGAGGCGAGAGATTTCTACTAGATCGTCACCAGTAACAATAATATCATCTACGTAGACTATTAGGATAGCAATCTTCCCACTAGATCTCTTGATGAACAGAGTGTGGTCCGGCATTGCTTTGAGAGTAGCGATCATAGCCTTATGGAAATGTCCAAACCAAGCATAAGGGGATTGCTTCAGCCCATACAGAGCATGCTTCTACTTGCATACCTTCCCTTGGGTTTTGGAACAAATGAACCCAGGAGGAATGTCTATATATACTTCCTCTTCAAGTTCCCCATGAAGGAAGGCATTTTTTACATCTAACTGCTGGAGATCCCAATCTAAGTTGGTGGCACAAGCCACGATAACACGAATTGTGTTCATCTTAGAAACTGGAGCAAAAGTCAATCAATCCCATAAGTCTGTGTGAATCCTTTGGCAACAAGTTTGGCCTTATACCAATCCACTGTACCATCAGCCTTCTGTTTTACTGTGAAGACCCACTTGCACCCAACTGTCTTCTTTTGTGAGGGAAGACACACCAGATCCCATGTGTCTTTCTTCTTCAGAGCCTGCATCTCTTCAACTATAGCTATGCCATTGTGAGTCTGCACTTGCTTCTTGCCAGGTATGAGGAATGGACACAAAGGAAAGAGAAGACACAAAACTATAGTAGGAAGGAGAGAGTGAGTCATAAGAAACAATTTTAGCAATAGGATGTGAAGTACAAGACCTAATGCCTTTATGAATAGCAATAGGTAACTCAAGAGACTGATCAACAGAAGGAGAAGGAGAATTACCAGGGTCCAAGGGGGCAAGATTAGGCTCGAGAAGAGACGACTAGCATGGTAGGGTAGATGTTGGATGTGTAGTGGTCTGAGTCTGCTCTCTGTGACTATACACACGTATCTTCAGTCGAGGCGAAGTAGGAGAAGTAGGAGTGTCACTCTCCCCTTGAAACAGGATACTAGCAGGGATAGCAATTTCAAGAGACAGCAAGGACGGTGGCACATCTTCCACAATGGAAGGAGACTCCCCTTGAAGAGGTGTCTCAGTGTAGTATGACACAGATTCGTGAAAGATAACATCCATAGTCACAAACCACACCAAGTAGGAGGATGAAAACACCGATAACCTTTCTAAGTAGGAGCATACCCCAGAAAAATGCATCAGAGACCCCCGAGGTTTAAACTTTACATGAGGATGATGATCGCGAGCATAACAAACACTACCGGATACCTTAGGAGGAACAGGAAAAGCAACAGAACCTTGGAGAAGATCTAGAAGGGAGTGGAAGGCATGGACCCAAGAAGACATTCGGTTGATAAGAAAGGCAACAGTGAGAATTGCGTCGCACCAGTACTGGGGAGGAATATGCATCTCAAACTTAAGAGCATGCTACTTCACAAAGGTGGCGATTCTTCCCCTCAGCAACCCCATTCTGAGCCAGAGTATCCACACAGCTAGTCTGATGAATCATCCTATGATCGGAAAGGTAAGCTTGAAAGGACCCTTCAAAGTATTCTTGGCCATTGTCGGTTCGAAGGATCTTAATGGTAGCACCGAACTGAGTTTGAACCATACAGTGAAACTACTGAAAGCAACAGAAGGTCTCGCCCTTGGTTCGCATTATATAAACCCAAGTAGTCCGAGAATGACAATCAATAAAAGAGAAACCACCGATAGCCATTAACAGACACATAGTGGGATGGACCCCAAATATCAGAATGTATCAATAAAAAAGGAGTGGCACTTTTATTTCCAGAAACAGAATCAGTGGTTTGAGTTTGTTTGGCCAAAACACATGCCTCACAAAAAAATTGACTCGAATTACAATTTTTAAAGGAAGAAAAAACTTTAGCTAAAGTTCCCAAAGGGGGGATGTCCTAACTGACGATGCCACTGCAGTAACTCAAAGATGGGAGGTGATGTAGAAGATGTCAGAAGAGCCTGACCAGAGACCAATGCCGAGTCATCATCAAACAGATACAAACCACTACATACCCTACCAGAGCCAATCGTTGCCCCTGTCACCAGATCCTGAAAAACACAATGAAACGGGAAAAAGTTGACTTTGCAATTAAGACTGGAAGTAAGACTACTAATAGATAAAAGGTTAGTGGGAAAAGAAGGAATATGCAATATAGTAGAAAGGGATAAAGAGGGGGTATAGCTAACAGAGCCCTTCCCCAGAATAGTGGAATAAGTCCCATTAGCTAATTTGACCTTACCATTACCCGGACAAGTAGTGTACTTTGAAAAAAGAGACAAGCGGCCTGTCATATGATCAGAAGCCCCAGAGTCGATAATCCAAGGGGTAGAAGGGATAGACATATTATGGCCACAAAAGGAGATATGTGACCCAGAAGGGGTGGAATGAGCAGAGCTCGCAGTGGTAGGTGCAAGAGAGTTTGGACATGTCAAGAGGCGTCGGAGGGCAGTAAACTCGTCAGATGATAGCGAGGCTACTGAGGAGCTAAGAGCAAAGTCAGAGTCAGGGTTCTCAGTATGGTTGGTCTGCCCAGAAGTATCGGCACGACCCTTCCCTTGCCTTTTTCCAGATGTATCAGCAGGACGGCCATAAAGCTTCCAGCAGTGCTCCTTGGTGTGATGCTCCTTCCCACAGTAATCACACTTCACTGGAGTCCTAGTAGAGGGGCCACCAGACTGTGGGGCTGCACTAAGGGAGTAAAGAGTGGCAGTTTGCTGTGGAAGCATAGTGGTACGTCAATTGTCCTCAAGTTGGATCACAACATATGTTTGATCCAAGGTAGGAAAGGGGTCACGACTCAGAACCTGGGACCGCAACTAATCAAACTCCACATTCAGACCTGCCAGAAAGTCATAGACCCTTATTTTGTCCTCTAGCTTCTGAAACTTGGTGACATCTTCAGGGGTGGAAGGAGTATACTCCTCATAGAAATCCAACTTAGTCTATAGTGTCCGCAACTCATAATAGTACTGTGACAGATTGAGCCCTCTCTGCCGAAGATCACGAACCTTCTAGCGAAGCTCAAAGACCTGAGCATCATTCCCTGCTTGGGAATAGATATCCTAGACAGACTTCTAGATCTTCGCAGTAGAGTCAAAAAGGAGATAGCCACGCGAAAGCTGTGGCAACATGGAGTTGACAAGGAAGGCCATATAACCAGAGAGTTGGCACACTCCCACTTGTCAATCTCTGTACCGGTGGTCGGACGCTTCGTGGTTCCAATGAGGTATCCGTAATAGCCACGGGACTTGATGGAGATAAATACCGAGCGTGACCACATAATTTAGTTTGTCCCATCAAACTTGATAGCACAAGGAGGAAAGGTAGGAAGAACCGTGGTGTCTCCACCAGTAGAAACAAATGAGTTCGTAAACATGGTTGCTTCTCAAGGGGGTTGTGCAGATAGAGGGGACACTAGCCGGAGAGAAAGAAAGCACCAAAATAACCAGAAAAAGCTAAAAAACCCAAAAATCGATAAAGGGTAAAACCCTGAGAAATCGATTTTGGGGATAGCTTTAGAACAAAGACCTCAAATGAAAAAGTGATCGGTACATACCACTACAAGGATAAGAGGCACCAACCGTAACAAACATCAAGATGATCGGAGCATCGAGCAGTGAAAAAGCATCCCGACAATTAAAAAACTTTCTCAAGGAGAAAACCCTGAAAAAGTGATAAAAAAAGGTTCTGGGTCTCTCAGATCATTGTAGAAGAGAGTTTGAGAGCCCAGGGGAAGGATGGATGGAGGCTAGAAACCCTCTTGGTAGTTTAAGAAGCTCCCACCATGAGAGAGAAGCAGAAGAAGAGAGATGGAGGGAGGCACAGATGAAGGAGGTGTTGGGAGAGAGAGAGAGAGAGAAATGGGAAAGAGGCAAAGAGATGGGGAAGAGGGAGAACCCTTAGGGTTTTGGATCCTATGGCTCTGATACCATGTTGAATGGGGTAATGACTTGTGTCTCATATGACACTAGCCGTTTTTATTTATAACAATAGAGAGAAGGTTCTAGAGAATTACAAAGACCATTAAACCCCTTATGATCCATTTGGTAACTGACACTTTCCCTAGAACCCGTAAAACCCATTATTACAACATCATGGAAACTAATTAAATTAGCAACTGAAATAAAATATGCATCCACCTACTAACTTGACCACACACTACACTAATAATAAAGGAAACAAATCAAAGCACTAATTATTCGCAAATCATCCCACGCCCAGCTGCATCAAAAGGAGAGACAAGGATCCTCTGACTAATGAGGAAACCATGGGTAGGGAGGCAGTTGGTGAGAGCTCTTCACGTGGTGAAGCTGTGACGGGGAATGTGATCCTTGAACCAAACGATCTTATGCCAGAGGGAGGTAGAGCCTTGAGGCATGATGAAGACCCAAGCAACTTTGGATGAGAAGGAACCAGTCGTGGAGGGAGTCCAGATAATAGAGTCCCCACTTCTCAAATGGGCATTAGAGATGGGAGGTAATGTTGACCAAATATCATCTAGTTGAGGGGAAGAGGAAGCTGGAGGTGATCTCCTGCCTAAAGTCAAAATATCTGAGACCAATGCGTGCTTCGGGAGGCCAGTAGATGGTCCTTGCAGTAATGTGGTGGAGTAGAACTCCTTTTTGGTGCTAAGGGTTGAGCCAAAGGGAAGTGGAGGATCCATCTACAACCTGGTAGGTGATAGCCCCGGAACTATAGGCCTGAGATCCAAGATCCTACGCCAGACACAAGAAGCATTTGCCGGGATGGGGCAGTCCAGAGGGACTTAGAGCAAAGGAGACCCGAATAAACCCAATCCACCCATATACTCTTCTTCCTGTTGACTAACTTCTAGATAAGCTTGATGATACCAGCCTTGTTGACCTCATGGATGCGCCTTATGCCCAACCCACCTTCAGATTTAGGCCGACAAACAACAGCCCAACTTAGAGGGCAAAGAAATCTGGAGCTTTCAGAACCTTTCCATAGGAAAGCGACAAATATAGATTCAAGCTTGGTAATAGTAGGCAAGGGCAGCCTATAGATCCCTGACCAAGAAATGTAGGAAGCTTGGAGGACAGATCTAATGAGTTCCAATCGGCCTGCAAAAGATAGAAGCTTGCCCTTCCATAACTGAAGTTGCTTCCTGATGAGATCAAGCATAGGAGTGTAGTGGTGAGATGACAACCTAGCTGGAATCAAAGGGAGGCCCAAGTACTTAAACCGGGAGCTGACCAAGGGAGAATCCTGTCTCTTCCATTAAGTAGACAAGGCTCAGAGACACCATATTGGAAGATAAGGGACTCCCTCGAGTTGACACAGAGCCCAGATATAGATTCAAATAGCTGCAAGCTATGCATGATAACCTGCAAAGATATGAAATTTGCTTTAGAGAAAATCATCAAATCATCAGCAAAAGCTAAATGGGTATGCTTGATGACACTTAGGAATGGGGGAAACAAGCTGCTGGTTGGTAGAAGTTTGAATAATTCTTGATAGCTCCTCAATCCGCACTGAAGCTGAGAAGAACCCTGCTGGACTTCCATTCACCAACACAGAGAAGCAAGGAGTAGAAATACATTGATGAATCCAGTTGACAAACGCAAGGAGATGAATGGACATATAGGGAGATGGGGCAGTGGTCAGATCATACCTGGGGGATCAAATGTGGCATGGGACGAAGGGAAGGAGGTGAGCCGAGTCTCATTAACTAACACTCTTTGCAGGCAATGTGGGAAGAACCAATCCTTTGGTTGTTCCAAGAGTATTTAAGTCATGTCCATCGGAGATCATTGACAGCAATGTCATCAATGCAATCATTGAAAGCATCAGTATGGACTATGGATCAATTCAATCGCGCCCCCTCGCTTTTCATGGTTGAAACGGACGTTGCTGTCAATGATCTCCGATGTGGGTGGCAAGGTTTCGAAGATCATTCCAGAGAACCTCCCAGGAAAAAGCACAGTTAGAATTAAATTCTGCAAGTTATCCTTAGTGTTCAAAATAACTTGCAACCAGAACTTTAAAGTAGCCAATTTTTGGCTTCCTTTCATGCCATAGTTCATGAGGTGTCTTTCCAACTAATGGTCTAATTAGCACCCTATTTACTATGTGGCAAGCGGTGATAAAGTCTTCATTACCAGTGACTTTATTTCCATTGCTTTGACTTGCTTCTCATCTTGATAGTCTCCATGTGTCTTCAAGTGATAGTTAAAGCTTTACATGGCTCATTATGTAGAGTCATCATTCTATAATAATACTTAGAAGATACAAGTCAAATAACATATTCATTTGTTTTCTGTCATCAAAACCAATATCATGATGTGGAGTGTGGGCATATCCCCATGGTGCATGCCAACGTAGTATGATGCATAGCCGTAGCAACAATTCCTACACATCTTCGGCTGATCTTCATCGTTAACTCGTGGAGTTTCAACCTGGTGACATAGTTTGGTTCGCATTGCCTTAGTTTCCCTTTTGATGCAAAAACGAAGCTCCACCCACGCATGATATCCCTACAAGGTCCTTAAGAAAGTTGGAACTAAAGCTTGTGCGCAAGAGTTGCCAGCTGATATGGCCATAAGCAACGTCTTCAACGTAGCTGATCTTACACTTTATTTGGGTCATCACTAAGATGAGGGAGATACGAAGCACAACTTGAGGTTGCCCCCAGTTGGTACCACCCTGTGAATATGAGATTGAGGATGTCTTGAATGATAAATCCACTGTCACTTGCAAGGTAAGAAGCTTCCATTCTGTAGTTGTCAAGAGGAAGAACCGTCCGAGGACTGATTGAACGTGGATACACGTGGATGACTTCAAGCAACTCAACCTTGAATTGTGTACATGTCCTTCACACAGTCGTCGGAGATGGATGATTTCAAGCCAGGGGGATTTGATGCATATCAGAGGTACTCAATCAAGTACACTCGCAGGCACCAGGCCAAGTCTAAATACCAGATCGTGGGGTTTTTGTAGATTCCTATTCCATTTGTTCTTTTTTTATTGTAATATTAGTTGTCAGGCTGGATTAGGACACGTAAGTCCAGATCTTTTTCCGTTTCAAATTTACTACTACTTTCCATATTTTAGTTGGTTTAGTTTACTAATACATAGCCTGTGGCTAGAGGAGTTGGTTCAGTTTTCTTCTCTGTTATACTTTCCTTTTAAGAGTACGAGATGACAGCACTCAACTCTATATAATATCTGTACTGGGCATAGTTGAATGAAAGCTGGCTTTTTACCTCTATTTCTGTGAGATTCAGTGAACCCCTTAGTGGGGTGGCTAAGGTAGGCTGTTGGTATTCCAGTCTGAGGACCAGGTGGGAGGTTTGGTTCGTATCTTCTTATTCTTCTTCCATTGATTTCACGAGTCAGAAATTATCTTTCCTAACCCGCACTAGTTTTTATCTTATATTAGTCTGCCTTTAATTTAGTTATTATCTGTTGGTTGTTTCGTGCTCTTGTTCCTCACTTTCAATCCTGTTCTTATTGAATTCTGATCACAGAAATAGTTTAAAATCCTATTTCTAAATTTCTCAGATTTGGAGATTATTTTCAAGTTCTGTTGTCAGATTTGGCCATCATTTTTTAGTCTCAAGTTACTGCCAGTTTCAAAATCATATCTTTCTATTGATGATTTCATAGAATCCCACTTCCAATCTTTCTTAGTTCTCCCTCATTGGATTGAATTCTGGAATCTGGTTTCAGATTGGCATTCTATTGTTTCTGTTGGGTTTGTTGGTGAGTTAGTTAAACTGGAACGGAAAAAAAAGAAAAAAGGTTTTCAGTATGGTCATGTTTTAAACAGTTCAAAACGTGTAAATGGAATGGTTAAAATACGGCCAAACATTACGAAAACAGAATAAAAAAGAAAAAGATAAAAAAGAAATCGGACTATATGCATTTTAAACATTTAGAATTTTCAAATATTGGACCAAAAAATAAAAAATAAAAGGGCAATGTACAAACATAAATTGAGCAATTATTATCCAAATGTTGGAATCTGAAGTTCAAATCCTTTGAGTTTCATTTTCATCGTCATTGAGGTTGGAATTTTGGAAATGGATAACCATGAAAAACCCATAATAAGATTCTTATTATTCATGTAAAGCTTTGGGAAAATAGGAACATGAAAGACCCATTTCATTGTCATTGAGGTTGGTGTCCAGGCGGTTTGCCTATGGCCTAGGCGACTATCGCCTTATTGCACTGTATGCCGCCGTATATTTTGTTATTTCATTTACTTAAGATATTCTTCATAAATAAGTAAATACCCTCTATTTGAATCCAATAAAAATAGTTTAAAAATCAATTTCCAAAAGGAAAAAAATGTCAACCCCCCGGTCCAAGAACAAAAACTTGATTTTTGGTTGTAGGGAGATTTTCAACTTTCGAATGCTAAGGTTTTTCTCAATTCTGAAAATTTTATAAATCTTATCATAGTAGAACATTGCTAAAAGCCAAAAATCCGGTAAAATAATCTTTTGTTTTGATATCAATAAAGTTATTTCCATTCAGGCGATTTAACAACATTCGTATACTTTAAAATAAGTTTGACCGGAACATAACTTTGTTATAACAACTCAGATTTAAGTAATCTTAGACTTATTGGAAAGTTAGTTTTGTGTTATACCTAATACAAAAAGACTTATTTAAAAATAAAATCTTTTGACCAATAAAACTTATTATAGAAGAAGAGCATTTATCTAAATGTCAATTAAGTCATGTTGATTTCTTATGACTTGATGTGAGTGTAACTATGTTGATTTTTATGACTTGATATTGCTTAACGTTGATAGGTTTTTTCTGTCATAGGGTATATATTATAACATCCAAAATAACTTTAGAAAATAGAGGGAATAAAAAATAGGGAAAATTACATGATTACCTATTTTTGGGTTTTCCTTTACAAAATTATCCAACTTATGTTTCCGATAACAAAAATACATTATTTTGGGTTTGAATTTACAAAACTACCCAAAACAGTGTTCATCCCTCAACTAAGGAGGTTGGTTGACAGCTTTACCCCCCACTTCTCTTCTCCCACCCGCTGCTATTCGCCTTCTTCTTCTTCTTTCTTCTTTCTACCCCCACTTCGGGGATGCAAATAGTTCCCAGCGGCTGCAACCGCCTCATCGTAAGGCCCCAACCCAACAATTGCCTCACCGCCCACATCCCATTTAGGGATGCCAAGTTCCCAGTACCATTGCATTTCAGATATTGGATTGGTGATAGGAATCCATAAACGGGTTGATGAAAACCAGAATACTCTCCTCCACATCGCTGCCTACTCTGAAAACCTCCAAGTTGTCACGAAAACTACCAACAATTATGATCGGAAGCAAGAACTGTAGAGGAGATTTGAAAGTACTTGGAGGAAGCTCTGATGTTGGGTTGTTATTTTCGTTAATTTGAATGCCCCCTAAAAATTTTCCAGGTTTTGATCTGCGTGTAATGGTTTTTGGAGTTTCACCTTTGTGGGTTTGTGTTTTGTGTTCGTTTTTTTTTTGCTCTTCCGCAGTTCCAGATCTCGAATTTGTGAAGTTTAGAGTTTATAGCAAACAAGTCAATATGAAATCAGAGAAGTAGAGGTGTGCATCACCCATTGGCTTCCTTATACTATGAGTAGATATTTGTCTTTGAGAACAATGATTTTAGTTTTCTTTTTACCTTCTGTAATTGACTTGTGTTCCTGTTTTTTAACTGAACTAGGTGCAAAAGAAATTCTGGTTGTGATGGTATCAATATTTCCTTTAGCCTTCATTTTACTCTTTTTAAAGATTTAAATCCCGTTGATGTCTACACTAAGACTTGGTGCTCGTTGAGTTCGAATCAAAGCAGTACTCTCCCTGTTACTATTTAATTCTATACTTGGGTTCTGAGTTCTTCTGTTCTACTTTCCCTTTTCTGTTTCATCTAATTGTTATCGGTTGATCTTTCACAAATTAGAGATGAAATTTCAGGTTTTTAATTTCAGAAATTTTTTGGAGAGAATTATAGCTCATGGGTGTTAGAATGCTCAATTTGTGAAAGAATTAAGTATCTGCTGCTCCGCGCTATGGAAACAGAACATAAACTGTATGTATCATATGCAACAACAAAGATACATAATAGAGATGGGAACACAGCTTTGCATGAAGCTGTTCTTGCTCACCACCATAAGGGGATTGAGGTGTTGACGGAGTTGGACAAAGAGGTGATCTTCATTAAGAATAAGCACAAGGAATCACCACTTTATTTGCATCCCTGAGATCGGTGGTATAAAGAAGAAGGGGATAGGAGCCGATGGGAGGTGGGGGTTAAAACTGTCAAAAAACCTCCTTAGTTGAGGGATGAACACTGTTTTGGGTAGTTTTGTAAACCCAAACCTAAAACAATGTTTTTTTTGTAAACCCAAACCTAAAACAATGTATTTTTGTTAACTGAAACATAGATTGGGTAATTTTGTAAACGGAAACCTAAAAGTGGGTAATCATGTAATTTTCCCTAAAAAATGACACATGAGAGATTTGATCGCCATGGCAACGCTATAGAGGGTGATTCACCGCCAAATCGATTAGCCACCCCTCCACCGTCTTGGGTCGCCATGACGCCGTGACAACTATGCTTGTAATTTCGTTCTTGTTCCAGCGGTTTGTATGCATCCTATTCGGGCTACCTTTTCGTAGAAAGCTATTTTCATGGATGGTTACCGTACTTTGGGGGATCTCCACCTTTAGAATGGTTGCCTATAGATTTTGTTTCACACTAACAACACCACAAAGTCCCACATTGGTTGGATTTGAAATTGACTAAGAATCCCTTTCTTACAAAATGGAATGGCAACCAGCTCTTAAAATGTCCTTCATTGGCTTTGTTGCTGACACAGTGTCACACCCTTGTGCAGTGCTGGGGACCACTAGGTATCATAATTTATTAAATTTTATACTTGTTATCAGAGTTTGAAAAAGAAGGTTCATTTAAAGATTGCTAATGAAAAAAATGGAAGTCGTGTTTTAAACGCATTTAGAACTTTTCTTGTACACAAACCCCTTTTTTTTTTTTTTTTACCATATCTTTTTGGGTTCAGTTTGGCATTTTGCGTTTTAAATGGTAAAATACAGTTCGGCGGTTTTATTTACTTTTAAATGCATTTTTACTCACAAAGTTTCTGATCATGTTTGATTATTGATCTGATTCCTCTGAAATCTGCTATCTATTTGTTATTCTGAGATTCTGTTTCTAGAGTCCTGCTTTCAGTAGGATTGGACCATAATTTCAAATCTGACCCTCAGATTCTGTTCGAACTTTGAGGAGTTCTCTAATAATCTGGTTGTTCCTTTCAATCTGCGATTCTGGTTTTATTCTGGATTTCTGCAACCTATTAATCCTAGGTGACTAGAAATCCATTAGTGTCTTGTTTGGTTTTTGCTCCAATGTGCTTGTTTGGTTTTTGCTCCAATGTGCCTAAGAACCTTAGAAACAGGAAGTGGTTCAATTTTCTGGTCTGCATCCTAATTTCGTTTTTGCCTTCAGCATGGTTTGATTGTAGGTGTGCTCTGGTTTTCAAAACTATCATCATGACCCACATGCCAGAAACAAGGGTTTTATGGCCTCCACAAGTAAAACTATCTATTGGACTGTTTCTTCTTTCATATTTTCTTTTGAAAAAGTTGAAGACAGTTCCAAGTGCATGTTGTGGTTTGTTCTTGTTCTCGTTCTTCTACTTTTGTTGAATGTATTACTAGTTTATTTATTTCTTCTTTATAAATTTGTTGTAATTGTCATGCAAATAAACAGAGAAAGAGGAGCTCGCGCACTGGAAGAAAGATTAGCAACAGAGAGATTGGCCGCAGGGGGAAGTGCAGACAACTTGCCAAGCAAAGTTGTTGCAGAGAGTGTGTGAAAGTTCTTCATATTTATGCCTCCAGTAAAATACAAATGTGCTTCATGCAATTGTCCCTCATGACGTGGGGAATTTTTGCATACCTTGGCTTTGGAATGTGATTTTAGTCTTGGGTTGTATATTGGCTAGACTGACAAGGTGTATGTTTTATGTCGTTGTTTCATCAGTGTTCACCTTCTCTAGATGCTGTAAAATCTAAGAAATACTGAAGAGTGGAACAGTTTGGGGATTGCTTTCGGCATTGTTAGAACCATTTGAAACCAAATTTATACTGTATTCGTTGCCATCAACCTCATGATAACCTTTCTTATCATGTTGGCATATGCCATCCTTGCATTCAAGTACCCTCAAAGAATAAGATAGTAAAAACTACCTAATACGGAGCTATCATTTTCTTTATACGAAGCAAAACAATTTCGTGGAGGGAAAAGAAATGTACGTAGATCATCAGCCTGTTTCGACTTTTGACACTTGGATGTTCTAGCTCTACGTGCTAAGTGATGAGCTACAGATTTTACAGGCTGTTTTATTTGACCGGATTATCAGTGTCAAAGGTAGACAATTTTTTTTCTGATGAATAAAAAAATATATTAAAATTCCAAAGGGAAATGAAAAAAATACAAGGCAAAAACCACCGAGAGGCACTAGGTCTCATGTCGCTCCCAGTATTAGGATATCAGCGGTGCGAGTAAGACGTTTATCCATCTTTTATCTCTATTAGGATCTCTGATAGTAGTATCTTAATTATCACAATCATATAACACCGAACCAATTAAATAATACAATGAAATCAGAGTACAATATAGCCGAATCTTAATTAAAACGAATATGTCATCTAATGATAATATATTACATAATCAAGTTATTTCATCCACATCTGTGCATGATTTACAAATATTAATTCCCCAAAGAATACCAATCAAGTTATTTCATCCACACCTGTGCATGATTTAAAAATATTAATTCCCCAAAGAATACCAATCAATAATACAATATCAAAAGGTAGAAGACTACTTGTCTCAAGGTGTCGCATGTACAATCATGGTCGTGCTCCTTGGCCTCTGGCATCCACCAATCAGCAACTCCGTACTCGGGTTGGGAAGAAGTAGAGTTACATCCTAAAGGCACTACGGTACTTGCATCGTCTCTAAAGAGCAACTTTTACGTGGGGTAAGCTCCAACTAGCTTAGTGAGGGGTGGGGTTCATGCAAGCACATACACAATAATCCATGATGCGGATGAATGAAGAATTAAACACGTAGTCTATGATGCGAATGATATCAATTTGATTATTAAACCAACATACAACTAAGTCGGGTTCATGCTACTACAACGCATTAGGTTGTATCCTTAGTCCCGGAACTCACACATCGGTCACCCAGTGATACAAATTCTAGTATTGATTAAAAGCCTGCTGGTCTCGGAATGCGACCATTGGTCACCCAGGAAACCCTTGATTACCCCCTCCTGACAGTCATGGCACCATAATTACCATCGGCTACACCGGACTAATTTCTGCCTCCGGCGAATCACATCGTACTGCGGGAGTGACATTCTGAAAAGGTTCATCGAACATAGTATAGTTGGGTTATCCAATACCTTACCCCCTGTTGGCAAGGGGACGCAGCATAGGGAATGTAACCTAACCACAAATACTACATGCTTTGCATAATGATATAAGTAGTATGGTCTACGATACCAGAATCAACCATCAGTCACATCGCATCCAAGCCTATCTAGCATAAAAGCAGTTAGATATGGGATATGCAATACCAAAATTACCATCAGTCACAAAGCGCACCCATATCCAAGTATAGTCATGGGGTGCACGATACCGGAATCACCATTGGCCACAAAGTACAATCCACAACTATATCTAAATCTAATGCACACCCAATGCATGATGTTAACATTCATATGGCAATCACGGTACCGGAACCACCTCGGCCACACCGGATCCTGTCTCACAATGAACAACATACATCAAATTCTCAATTTTACATAATTAACACAATTCAATAGATATAGCATGTTATGAGATTCGCATAATCATTTAAACAACCAAAGAATCATTACAGGATTCCTATCACATTTAAACAATTCTAAAATATCAAACACTCTGAAAATTAAAGTCAACCACCACTCACCTTGGTTGGAGCTTGGATGGGTGAACTTCCAAGTATGTCAATCGGTATCAACTCATGTTAGGCCTCGCAGTTACGTGCTTGTCTCTATCCTAAGTACAAAGGTAGACGGGTGTTAACGAGTGTCGGAAACATCGGAGGGGGACCCACAAGGGCTGCCTCAAAAGATACAAATTTTTCCAATTTTGACAGAACAACAAGGGTCACTGGAAATATGCCACCGAAAATAGGTTCGAGGTCAACGGAAATATCAAACCTATTTCTGGTGGCCTTGAAAGAGGCCTCTTAAGGGTCGAGGGGTTATCAGAAATACGCCACTGGATCCTGCCTAGGTGTTTCCGGTGGCTGTTTTTGATGGTTACCCATAAATGTGCCAACACATTTGAGGGTTCTCTAGCTCAGACTCGATTGTCGAGATTTGTTCTGTGGAGTTTGTAGGGGGTCTTCCCACCTTTCTTTTAAGCCAAAAAGATTCCGATTCCACTGAGACATTTGGGAGATACGGCAACTGAACAGTTGAAACACTAACTCCACATTTGGTCAAAAGTGTTGCCAGAGCTCAACCGACTTGGTTTTAGCTTGGCAAACACATGAGGGAGTGCGATGCACTCTCCCAAGCTCCGGGAAGTGTTAGGGTCGAGGCTCACCATTCCAACCCCGGTGATTCCCTACCTTTCTCAAAGGAAAAAACTAAAATGAAAGAGAAGAGATCGTAGGGAAAGGTAGTACCTAGCTCCAGCAATAATCTGACAACAAAATGCGAAGCCGGGAGACCTTCTTCTTGTTCCTCTCTTCCTTTCTGCTCTCTTCTCCCTCTCCCACATTTTGGACAAGTGAGAAGTGAGAAAAGATCTCACTTCTCTAATTTATAGTAAGTGAAGACCTTAGGGTTTGTTTGAATAGGCACTTGTCCGTGACTCAAGTAGGTTGAGTCGTCCATCGAGACAAGTAAGTCCATCTTCTAAGACCGGTTGGTTCAGTTTGGTCTTGCAGGGTTTGAACCGGAAAGGGTTGACATAAGTGCCCTATGGTGTATGATAGCAAGGGTGACGTCAAATGTAGGGTGGTCGAACAAGATTGAGGCGGTACCCAAAGTGATTCACACACCTAAGCAGTGCCCTTGCACGTATCACAAAGCCATGTACGAATAGGAAAGGTATGAGGTCGTATTGGATAATGAGAATTTAGTCTACGACAGCTGGCGAGAGTGAGATACACGTCAAGATCCATTTTCAACCAAAATACAACAAGTTTGGCCTTGTTTTGGCTAACTGGTGGGTAGTCACTGGTAGGTGCGAGACCCACCAGTGTGACCCACTTGTAAGAGAAACGTGGGTCCCAGCAAGCCCAACTTGGGTGAGCACGTGTATTTTGGATTCCTCGTCGTAATGAGGTCACGTGTGCTCGATAATGTCGGCTGTTTCGGCCGGTATTACGATTTAATGTGTTTTGATCCTTAAAGGGGAAAAACCAAACAAGCCTTAGTAGATATTTACAAACTAAGGTATAAATAGCATTTGTCTCTCTCTCTCCCATTTATGATTTCAGCCAAAGTTTGGTGAGAAGAGTAAAGAAGATGGAGAAAAGAGGAAGGAGAAAAGAAGGAAGAGGAAGAAGGTTTCCCCCTTCGATTTCCGAGGTTGCAATTTACCTTTTCATCGCCGAAATAGTGTCGGGTGCCTTGAGATCTATGTTTTGAGGTAAGCAACGCCATAAACCCTCGGAATGTGATGAAACCCTTTTTTGTATGGTCAAATCAAAGAGATAATAGAAACCTTGTGTGATTTATTTAAAGGTTTGAGGAAAGGAAAACCAAAACTAAAAGTATTTGGTGACATTTTGAGTTTGGAAAGAGGAATCATAAGATTTTGGGGTTTCTTGAACCAAGGTCTGATTTTGTTTTCAAAAAACCGTGATTTAACTTAGATCCATGGAATAATCAGGTAGATGAAGCCTAAAATGTGTGAGAAATGAAGTTGGGACAACTCCCTTGGGTTCCCAAGAGGTGGGATAAAGGAGAGAAGAAGTTTAGTAAAACCTATAGAACACTGGTGGGTAGCACCGACGGGTAGTCAGACCCACCAGTGTGACCCCCCAGTCTTACCTGGGCTTCTGGGCCAATAGGCAGGTAAGACCGGTGGGTACCATGACCCGCTGGTATAATCCACCAGTCTCTTCTGGGCCTACCGATGGGTTTACCCATCGACAGAACCTATCAGTTCTGGGTTAGCCCCAGGTCCTACCTGTCGGCTTGAATCTGGGTGCTGTTTGCCTGGGCAATTTGCATAGGTGGGTTCTCCTACCCACCTAGATGACCCACCTATAGCCAAAATGAGCTCTATTGGAATTCAAACTCACCAACAACCTTCTTCACGCTATTATATGTGTCATGACCATATCTTACGTATTTTTACAATTCTGAAATGAATGTATTCTAAATTCCTATCTGTGTTAGGTTTTAAGACATTCGTCTTCACTCTGGATCTTACCCATATCGCGAGTGCATATTCTCCTACAAGAATAAGTAAGTGGGGAGAGGACTTTGATTATATTTTAGGAGTGTTTATAGCATCTTATTCATTCATAAATTATCTCGACATTTCGAATGTCATTTTCATGCATATGCTTGACTGCTGTTGGATGTATTTAGAAATGAACATATTGTATCTTTAGATTTTCAATTACTTCTTGTGAATCTTGAGCATGGATTTATTCATTGATCGATTATGATGAGGATTTACTAAACATGTATGGGATTCCTAGAATAGATGTCATAGTCAGCTTGAAAATGAATGCATTGGTACACCGTGGAATGGGACGCGGAAGTACCATGCAGTGGTACTATCTCATATAGGAGCATGTGGTTAGGATTTCACATTCCCTTATGCTACTACCCTTCCCAATAGAGGTTTACGTGTTGGGTTATCATCAGGGGGAAGCACTGGTCGTAGACCACTGTGGTGGTTAGAAGTACGCCCGATTGATCATTAGGACAGTCGAAAACTTTGGTGATATATTCAGAGGGCCAATTGTACTGCTTTAATTTTTTATTGTCGTTCAACCACGATTTATATTTCTGCTTTGCTTCGACCACGATTTACTTTTTTGAGTGCTCACGACTGGCCTTCTCCGACAATCCTATGGGCGTATCACGAGATGGAAAACACATCTCATACCCGGGGCATACGCGCAATGTGGTTGTGAGTAGCACGTAACCTATTACTTATAAATGTTGCTTAGGTGAATAGGATTAAAATGAATTGCATGCATATAGTATCATTTGAATTGCAATTGCTTGTGTGAGTCTTTCTTTCCATTTACTGAGCTAGTGAGCTCACCCCTTGTGCACACATCTTTTTAAATGATTTTGTAGGATATTTCATAGAGGAACCCGTGCTGGGTTCCCCCGACAAACCTCCAGTGGGGTATTGGTGGATCCTAGAAGGATTTGACCATGGAGACGGATGCCCATTTGAGAACTGTGTCGCGGGGCAACAGTAGAAGATTTTTTATTTACAGTTCTCCTTTTGATTCTTTTGGTATACTCCCCTTTTGTGCTCTCGATAATTAAATTATCATTTCTTGTGTAAATATCATAACTACAGGCTCACATTTAAATATACTATGTATAACAATTTGGGTATCAAGTGTATATGAGGATTTATAGGTATTTATACATGATAACACTTCCTCTGAAATTACATTGTTATATTTTCATGTACACGTGGCTTGCTGTGTTGTGGTTACTGTGTTAGATGATCCTAGTGGTTTTGGGGTTACCTAGAGGGAATCTAATCACCGGTCTGGTTCTATGTGAATGGGACATGGCAATGGTGGTATTAGAGTACGATGCTCTAATCACACAACTTGCAAGATTAAACCCTGTAGAATCTATAATAGGAATTGGGGTTGGGAAAACATAAAAGCCATCACATAAAAGTTGAATTTACATAAAACTTAAAAATTTTGTCAAGATGCATTCATAAATAAGAGTACAAAAAAAAAAAGAGTTCCATATAAAAGAGAGTTTCCATACACGAGAGAAAATTCATAACATAACAGTAGAGATGTAGAGATGAGAAGAATTAGTGCAAAAGAAAGGAAGATAGTTTTCCAAACAAACAATCACATAAAAGAGTTTGTTCAAACAAGTTGTACCCCTACTCAATCATCATCTACATCAATAACCTCTCCTTTCCGAGACCTGGAGTTGACACGTAGGTGGCGGTCATAGTAGTCAAAGTGGCGGTTCACCAAATCCACCTCCTCCTGAAGGTGTTTTAGGCTCGCCGCTACGTCCTTGGAGGCTGAGTATACTACATCACCTAGGTCATCTATCTCCATGGACATACTCGCCTAAGCCTCCTGAAGAGTCTTCTCTTAGGTTGCGATCTCCTCTTGATTCTTCAGGAGCCGCTCTTGACCTTCCTGGAGGGCTACCAACCTGTCCAACGGGCCTCTGGAAATCAAAAGCCCCACCTATAGATGGTGGAGCTACATCAATAGGGACCTCCTCTTCAAATTCCTCCTCCTCCTCTACCTCGAGCACATAGTCAACATCCTCCTCATCAACCTCCTCCTGATCAACATCCCCCATTGCGGCCTCCATCAGATCATACAACTCCATCTTATGCAAAATACCCCAGGAGAATCTATTCGATAGGGACCTTCCCTCCTCACCCTATAAGTCCACCTGGAAATACTCGAATATTTTGGTAAGGGACTGGGCATATGGGTAGTTACCGTCAGATGGGTGCGCACTATAGTACTCTATGGTTTTCATGATAATATAAGGGAGGCATATGTGGGAGGCATTCCCCAGAGCCATATAAATGCAGTATGCCATGTAAGCCCCCATGAAGTTTACCTGATTGCAATGATTGGCTTGGGGCAGCAGGTTAAACTGAACTAGGCGGCTGAAATCCCGAACAGCTGGGATAATGGCAATATTAGACTTGGGGCCGACCGCATGGTCACAAATGGTCTAGTAGACGTGTCTCTGGAGGGTCTCACTCATGTAGGGCCCAAGGCCTTGCCCCTAGGTGGGCAGTAATACCAAGTGACCTCCATAGAAATGCCTAAGATCCCCGCCAACAACTCAATGGGGAGTCTAATGTCTTGTCCCTTCACCTGGATGGTAATGGTATACATCTTGTTGTCGTACAAAACCTCTATGTTGCAATAGAACATCCTGACAAGGTTCGGGTAGCAAAGAGAGTCAATGGAAAGCATGGCCTGGCAGCCAAGGTCAGTGAATTTCTCGAGCGTTTGAACCCAAGTGAAATCCGCTGTCACAATAGTCTTCTCCATAAGGACTGGCCTGTTGGAGAAGGTAGACCAAGAGAGGGTAGCCTCAAGGCTCCTAAATAGACTTTCATCATAATCCTTTGGGTCCATCAGAACACTCCTCCTAGCCCGGACGCGAGGAGCAGAAGAACTTACGGCTACACCCCTCCTTTTTTGGCTAGGAGCATTTCCACTTCTAGAGGATGAGACAGTGTCCTTGCCTTTGCGTGAAGACATGCTGCAAAATCCACGAGAAAAACATGAGAAACTGATAAGATTTCAAGAAGAAATTGTAAAAACAAGGGATGAAAGATAAACAAGGCAATATGGTCATTAGGAGGAAAATTAATGGAAATGACACTCATATTAGGTACATGGTATGGGCAATGTATCTTAAATGACAAATAAAAGGAGAAAGCCCTATGGTGTAATGCCATAGTCATAATGTAGTCACATATGAATGGTAAGTTAACAAAACCATGTATTGACAAGTGAACATCATAGAGTTATGATACCTTGATGCATTGTACAAATAAAAGACAAGAAATGAAAAGCATTTACCTAAGGCATAGAATCATGCAAATGCCAAAGTTAGCATCAATCCAGGACATTGACAGATTTCCAAGAGAAGGGAAAAAGGGGAAATTCATGGAGTAGGGCATAAACCAAGGATATTCATAGCATTGATGGAATTTTAGCAATAATACGTAAAGGGGGATTCAATTTCATCCAAGTGTATATATCTTAACATTATTGAGGTCAAAACAAGGGAAACCCCCAATTTCTTAAGAACCCTAACCTAGGGATAGTGAAGATTCATACTAATGAGTGATAAGCAAATCATATATGCAAAGTGATATTCTCACCACCAATATGCAATCAAATGTGAGTTTATAAACTCATTGGATCACACGTTATGCAAGGAAAAAGAAGAAAAATGGGAAAAACCTTAAAACAACAAAAATTTAGAAAATATGATTAAACAATTCATGGAAATGTCAAATGTGATGGATAAGGAAGAAAATCATGGAATAAACGGCATTACCCACACACTACATTCTTTCTAGTTGGAGAAAATCAAAAGAAAAATGGATCTTAGAGAGCATGGAACAAGAACAACCGAAATCCCAAAGTACAAAAGAGAAAAATCACTTACTTGCGGTTGTGAAGTTGAGAATGAGAACTTTAATCCGAATGTGGGTGTGTAGAATTCTTGGTTGCAACTTCCCAACCATTCTCTTGGTGCTTCAAAGGAACTTGAGAAGAGAGAGAAAAGAGAGAGAAGAGAAGTGTTTAAAAATGAGGGCTTTTTGCCCTCATAATAGATTCGTGTCCTCGACCGATGGGTGGCCACCGGTGGGTCCTGAACCCAGCGCACCCGCTGGTGTGGGTTTTTGGGCCAAAATGTCCCAAATTTTGAGGATTTATTCCTCAAGCCTTGTGGACACCATTTTTGCATAAATTATAAGCTACTGTGCAATAAATTTTTGCGCATGCTTATGTGGGGTGATTATATTACTATATGGAAATCTTTGGATGCATGCCATGATGATGGAATGCAGTATGACTATATGATCAAGGGCATGATGTGCATTTGATTTTGTGCTTACATGTGATAAATGTGGCACTTAATCATACTTAACTTTGATGCAATTCAGGTACAAAGAATCATGGTACGCACTAGATTCGGTAGTAGCGCACGAGGAGCCCCACGTGATCCTCAGAGACCTCGACCTCAGGTGTGTCCTAAATGAGAAGAAATAGTTGACGACTCACCTATGCATGAAATCCCGGATCCTCCGCCCATTGTTACTCCAAATGATGTTGTGGCTCTTATTCAACAGTCGCAACAGGTATTTCAGTAGCAGTAGCAAACCTTTATGAATGCTGTGCACCAACAATTGAACCCTATGCAGATGGGTTATAACCCCCGTGAGGTACCTTTCCTATAAGATCCTCCTATTGTGCTAGGTGCCAGGTGCCGGAGTTCAACTGGGGGTGCATCTTCTCGAGCACCACCTGTAGATACAGAAGGGAGTGCACCACCTGCAGTACCACCACAAGACCAACTAGGGGGTACACCACCTGTGGTGACTCCACAGTTCCAACCTTTTGGCACTCCTCCATACATGATGCCATTGCTATATCAGTACTACTCGGCTTATCCCCAATATTATCCACTAGTAGCCACTATTGCAAAGGTGGTGGAATCCTTTAAAAGGCACTTGCCACCTATCTTCACCAAGGTGGGAAGTAATCCTTTAGAGCCGAATCGGTGGATCCAAGAGATGGAAAAGATATTTGAGGTGGTAGAATGTACAGAAGCTTAGAAACTCATGTATGCTGGGTTACAGTTGAAGAATGAGGTCGATTCATGATGGAAGGGTTCCAAGCCTATTTTAATGACAACCCACCCGCAACCAACATGGGAACAATTCAAGGAATTTTTCTTATCAAAATATTACCCCAGCAGCTTCAGAGACAGGAAGGAAGTAGAGTTCTCAGCCTTGACTCAGGGAAACAAGTCCATCCTTGAGCACCAATAGCAATTTGAGGACTTATTCTATTTTGCTCCTCCACAAGTAAAAATAGCGGAGGAGAAGGAAAATAAGTATTTGAAAGGATTGAAGGTTTCTTTTAGTACAATATTGGGGGCTATGGATTTGACTGATTATGCCCAGATTGTACAAAAGGCCAAGACTATGGAAGACAAGCAAAAGGAAGAGTCTTCCACCACACCAGGACTTTGGAAGAGGTCCAACCCTTATGCGGACTCAGGTAACCAGAGCAAGAGTTTCCATGGGCCAAATAACTATGGTCCATCATACCAGTAGCCTTACAGATCATCGAGTTATATGCCCCGATCGGCCGGTAGATCGGGTACTACCTCTTTTTGCCCGAACACTAGCACAGTGCCTACTGCTCTGAGACCTTATTATCCTCCCACTGCACCGAGCTAGATACAGAGAGAACCAGTACTAGTGCAAGCCTCCCAAAATAGGTGCTATGTTTGTAATTCGATGGAGTATTTTATAAAGGATTGCCCGTACAAGCCAGCTATTGTACAGGGTTAGCCTCCTGTTTATAGACCTGTATTGACTTAAGGGGGCCCACCTCAAGGGAGAATGTATGCATTGCCAGCCAAAGAGGTTGAAGCAAGCTCCATTGTTGTAGCAGGTATCCTTTCTATCTCGGGTATACTAGCTTATGTGTTATTTGACTCTGGTGCATCACACTCTTTTATATCTAAAAGATTTGCTAAAAAGATTGACGTGACACTGTAGACACCAAATTTTGTTCCCCCTCGGCAATGATGAATTATGGGTAATGAGGAGACATATATTCTCTCTTTCGAAAAGAAGTTGAATTTTTGGCACAAATCTAGACTAAACCAGAACTTGTGATTGGTCAAAATTTAAATGATGCGGGGAAAGTGACCGGAAGTAGTGACTAATACCTTTTACTAGAATGCGATAATCAAGCCTAGCATGTGTTTGATTCCTGTATCATTGGAAAGTATTTGGAAATACGGTTCCATTGATATCTTGTATGAAAAAAATGAATACCTAGGTGTGCCGTAATACCTACCTGAACTTTGAACCAATTAAACTAGAATAAACCAAACCCTAAACCGAACCAGACTAAACCCTGAACCAAACCAAAACCTAAACCAGACCAAACCTTGAACTAGACCAAACCTTGAACCAGACCAAACCCTAAACCGAACCAGACCAAAACCTGAACCAAACCAGCCTAAACCAAACCAAACCAGCCTAAACCAAACCAAACTAGACCAGACCAAACCCTGAACCAAACCAAACCTAAACTCGAACCAAAACCCTACCCGAACCAAAACCCCTAACCTAAATTAAACCCTAAACCAAATCCTAAACCCAAACCAAAACCCTAACCTAAATTAAACCCTAAACCAAACCCGAAACCTGAACCCAAACCCTTAACCTAAATTAAACCCTAAACCAAATCCTAAATCCGAACCAAAACCATAACCTAAATTAAACCCTAAACTAAATCCTAAATCCAAATCAAAACCATAACCTAAATTAAACCCTAACCTAAACCGTAAACCCAAACCAAAATCCCTAACCTAAATTGAACCCTAAATAAAATCCTAAACCCAACCTAAACCTAAACCTAAACCAAACCAAACCACCCTATCTTACCGACCAACCTACGTGATAAGATTTCCACTAAAGGCTACTGCCACTCAGGCTAGGGAGTAGCCGCCCCAGTCTAGGGGAGTATTTGGAGGTGTAAGTGGGTGCCACAGGGTGTTTCAATGCCTCACGAGGTGCCATGTACTTTTTCAATGCGTAACGGGGTGACACATATCTTTTTCACCACACAACGGGATGACACAGGGGGGATTCGTGTAAGACCTTACACATCCGTGTAAGGCCTTACACGGATTTGTAAGAACTTACCAAATTTGTGCAAGCCCTTACACGGATTTGAGAGGGGCTTACACGGATTTGGCCTTCTTTTAGGCTTTTACACCACTACCCCTCCTCCCCTCTATATATAGTGACCCCAAGTCACTGTAAAGCCCAAGAAAAAATAGAGGAGAATCCTTGAAAAAAAATGTTCCAAAGGCCTTAAAAAAGAGAGAGAGAAAGAGAAAGAAAGAAAAAGAAAGTCTGAAAGAAAGAGAGAAAGAGAGAAAGAGAGAATGAGAGAGAGAGAGAGAAGAAAGAAAAAGGAAGTCTAAATCTCTAGAACTCTAAACCGAGCTTCTGGAAGTCCACGTCGCCAATATTAGATTAGTACAAAACTTTTGTTTAAGATCTTTTTATTTAATTTCAATACTTTCATTGTGGCATGGAAGCCCTGCCCAAATTTCCAAAGCTGATTCCGACCCTAGGAATACGGCGTGGAAGCCCTACCCAAATTTCCAGAGCTAATTCCAACCCTAGGAATACGACATGGAAGCCCTGTCCAAATTTCCAGAACTGATTCTGACCCTAGAAATATGGTGCGGAAGCTCTGCCCAAATTTCCAGAACTGATTCCAACCCTAGGAATATAGTATGGAAGCCTTGCTCAGATTCCCGAAAACCAGAACCCATAGTCACACCCTAGCAAAGAAGCCTTATCAACTTTCATACCTAGGTACCGAAGGTTTTTTAATTTCTCCAAGAAAGAGAGAAGAAAATTAACTCGTTGCCCCTGAGTCGAGGAAAATTAACGAAAAAATCACCATTTTGATTAGTCATTGTAAATATTATATTGTAATTTCATTTGCATGTATACTACCTACCTCATTTATGTATATATTGTTTTATGCGCCTATTGCATAAAATAATGATTTATGTTGACATTTCATATATTCATTTTAGCATTTGTACATTAAATATAATTTGTTTCATCATTTTATGTGTTATCGCATGTGTTCCCCACATGAAATAATGGTCATACTTTTTATGTCATAGAGCATTGTACGTGTATGTAGATAGGATAATTGCACTTTCTATTATTTTATATAGATTTTTATTATTTCATGTGATTTTAATATTGATTTTATTTCATGTGATATTTCAATAATTTCCTATAACTCTTTCATGCAAGTTTATGTATATGTGTTGCTGTTATTTCATGTAATAAGACTTCCATGTTAGCTTAGACTAAAATTCTAGGGGAAGAATATTCGAAAAACAAGCTTCTGGTAGAAAGACCAGAAATTCTGGGCAAGGTGGGTGCCCAACACCTTCCCACACTCGTAACCTGACACAGACCCTTATCTCTGGAACAGACCAAAATATGAAGTCAAATTCGAGGGTTCCTTCCTTTCATAAGAATCTAACCCCCTACTCGAGCTCGATCCTTCAATTGGAATTGGGCTCCACCATAGGGTTCTAGGCCCTAAATCCTAGATGGTGACTCCAAAAATCATGCTTTCCCCATCCCCCAATAGTCGCAAGACCATATTTGGAGACTCAGTCCACCATAGCGGCGAGGCAGACGAGGAGAATGAGGAGATAAGCGGAAAAGTAACAAAAAAGGGCATTTTCACTTACAGTGGCGATTCCACTAGGGACTGTCAAACTTTCTATACCAGAAGCTTGTAATGAACATTAGAATTTTTCCCCTCATCATTATTGTGTGTAAACATGTCTGTATATTGCTTGCTAACTGCATCATGCATTGTGTTTGAAGTGAAATCAGTTGATGAGGGTACTCCCTGTCGTGCCCGCACCCTTGGGGAGGTTAATGCTCGATATACTAAGTACTCTGAGATCAAATGATGCCCACTTCCTACATAAGATTGCTCAAAGTGAAATTGGTTGATGAGGATGGTCGTTGATAGTTCAAAACCCTCAGGGTGATAGAACATATCAGGCCATTATGAGATTAACTAATGGCCACTTCCTGCACTACACTTGTGCACACACTCACTTACGGATACACCTACCCCTATGGTTAGCTGACTGAACCTATGTAATGTCATGGACAATCACCGGCGAAGTCACACCCCTTGATACAATACCATATGGTATATCGGTTCTGTCAAGGGTAGCCTTGTTCTTTCCTACAGCCTTACCCATTGCATCACATCATATAGGGACTAGACCATTAAACAACTAGGGTATGCCACAAACTGACTTCGTAATTGTTTGTGGTTCAAGTTAGAACCCTTCTAGCTTGTTTCATCTGGGGTGAGATTTTTCCTGTATATGTTTAAATCTGATGTGTTCTTTGACAATTGAGAATTGGGAGATGCAACCATATCAGTTTTGGTTCACGCAACCATGCCTATGGGGTGATTCTCACTTCACCACATTATATTAGCATGTGTTCCAAACTGATAAGGTTCCACACAACCAATCCAAGAGTCAGGAATAATTCGGTATTTCCATGTTATGGGAAAAAACAAAATACCTATGTGAAATCAGCTGTGAGGATGTTCTTGCGAGGACCAACTTGTTTGTTTTTCCACACCATAATTTGTGTCTAAATTGGGCCCTAAAAAAAATGTGTGAATATCAACTAAAGGTTGGGCCAAAATTAGACATTTATTATTGAGGGGGAGTAATTTTGTGTGTTCATCATTAAAAAAAAAAAGCTAAAAATTTAATTTCTTTGTTTAGGTCAGGCACGATTCAGCTTCAGAAAAAAATTCCCTGCTATCTGTGTGGCCCCGTCAAGATAACCGTTTGGTTCAAGTTAGCCCTAAGAAGTCCTTACCAACGGTGAAACTTATTGTTCAACTCACTCCACCAAGTTCACCTAGCTCAACGTCATCTGAGCGATTGATGAGTATGGATCAGACTAGTGGGAGTCAACAAGATGCCCAAGAGAAAAGGAGAATGGATGTGATGTAGTTAGAGTTGGAAGAGTTGCATCATTTATTTAACCAATTTACCAGTGCCAAGCAGCCTCAGCAACAAATTGAACCTATTTTAACCCAGGAGAACAAGAGTGGACCAAGATGTGGTCCAATGCACCTCATACCATACCGAGGCTTGTGGTTGAAGATGATGAATAAGAAATCCGACCAGATTTTCCAACTGAACCCCTTGAAACTAAAAGGGAAAGAAAGATGAGGGAACAATTAGAAAGACTTGAAAAGTTGCTGCAGATGGGGAATTCTGTAGACACTCAAGCCACAGAAACTGATGGGACGGTCCTTTTTCCTAGAGCTCGAATTTAAGAGAAATTTAGATGGAACATTGATAAGTTTGATGGTAAAGGTGACTCAAGGGCGCATTTGAATGTCTTCATTAATATTTCTAGATCATGGGGATTTACTGAAGAACAAAGAGGGCAAGCATTTTTGCTTACTCTTTCAGGCCCAACTCTTCATTGGTTAACTTAGTTAGACCCTTCCTAGACTCAGAATTGGTCAACGATCATGAAAGCATTCACTGAGCAGTATTCTTATAACACTGAACTGGATATAACTGGACAAGAGTTAGAAATAGTTCGACAAGCTCTAGGTGAGGGTTTCACTAAGTTTCTCCTAAGGTTTCGAGATAAGGCAAGCGTGATGACATCTTGACCTATTGAAAAAGAACAAGTTGAAATGATCTTAGATAACTTGGCAAATCCATACTATGATGTGTTATATAGTCAACACATTGAGACATTCTCAGCGTTGCTAGCAACTGGAAAGAGGGTTGAAAATCGTATATTCAGAAAATCACAACATCATGGAACTTCTCAAAGTCATCATGATCAAGGAAAAATCCCAAGGCTAGACCAGTACCAAGGTCAAGGGCTAAATTTGGCGGGCCAGAATCAGCAACCTCGCATAGCTCAAGTCACAACATCTCCTCCAACTATGATACAACCAGGCTCGTCATCAGAATAGGCTTCGAAACCTCAACGGTAGTTCACCGATTTGGGTATAGCAAGATCTCTAGTATATGTTGAATTGAAGAAGGAAGGAATTTTAGGCACAGGTCGTCCCCAACCAGTCAAAAGTCCCTTGCCAGAGTGGGATGATCAAAATCAATTCTATGACCATCACACCCAAGAAGGGCACCCAACTGTTGAGTGCATTGCACTCGGGCATGAGATACAGGATCTTCTGGAAGATGGAAGGCTTGAACTGAGTAATTGAGCAATGACCAGATGTGATAATGATGTTTTAATAGCTAAAAAAGGAAGAAGAGCATAAGAAGCACATCAGAAACATGAATAAAAGAATGCTAGGTTTAGAGAGAGACCATTGTCGAGAGAGATTTTTCTTTCCTTCTTTCTTTCCAATGTAGGAATCTTGTTTATATCAATAAAGTTTTACTTTCATTTCAACTTCATTTTTGTCTTCTTTCACTCTTTTATCATGATCAAGAGTGTCAAAGTCTTAATGATAAAGTTCTTGAGCTTTCCTATACATCTAATCCCTTTCCAACGAGCACAGAGCCTAGAGGGAATCCTTATCTTGGAAAGTCTACCAAGGGAGGCCATCTTTGGCCACCAATTATCCAAAAAGAAAAAAAAAACAAGACAACATACTCCACTAGCCTCCCTGTTGAGCCTTAGCCTTTTCTTTGGAAAGCCTATCTCAGCCCACCTATAACTCATCATCCTAAAACTCTTCTATTTCGTACATGTCCCTTATCTTCTAGGGCCTGATCATGAAATATCATGTCACTAGGGTACCATAGAATAGTTCCCCACAAAAAGAAAAGGAAATCTAGAATTCCAAGTTGGAATAATGCCCAAATTTGAGCCATCTCCAAAGTAAGAGTTAAAAAAAAAAA
>NC_056559.1:1205209-1278236 GCF_013358625.1 Macadamia integrifolia
AAAAAAAAAAAAAAAATTGATTTCAGGAATCAAAATCCAGTGATATAAGAAAACTTAGAAGCTACAGGTAAAATTGTCATTTACCTACTTGACATATGAAAAAATTCATCAAAGATCAGGTTAGGCCTTGGAAGCATTTTGAGCTTTTTCCATCCTTTGGAACCCGGTCCTAAGCCCCATTCCAACCTACTGAAGTCCTCTTGGAGTGAATGTTGATAAAGATTCTCATCGACATCTCCGAGCTCATCTGGCTATGATGGAACTTAATTATCGGGCTTTGGCATCAAGTCATTAGCCCGAACTACAATAGGTCTGATCCTCATTTGAGGTACGTAGGCAAATTAGCCACAAAAATGCTAAAGTGCGACCACCCATTGCCTAACATTCAATGTTCACAACTTTGTTTAAATCCTGAACTATGTTTGACCTGATCCCTACTTTGTGGTACGTAGGCATCTTGATAAAATAATAATCAAGTTTTGTCCTCTCACTCTCACAGTTTTTCAAATTATATCCATCATACATTTCTCTGTGTCAATATCTCTCTTTACATTGGTCTCTCAGAAGAACCAATGATGCAAGAAATAGCGGAAAGAAGTTCATGATCAAAGAAATTTATTACTCATGACAGTATAATCGTGATAATTGCCCACTTCTGTGGATATCAAAAGAAAAGAAAAAGTCTTCTACCAGGGACATTTCTATTCTGAAAAATGAGGGAGGAAGATTTGTTGTCAGTGGGGCAATTTGTTGATTTAGGGTCACGCGATCTGTGAGGATTGACTTCTGAACATTGGAAGGTCCTAGCCTGAGAAGTGGAGCAATTATTGTAAAGTTAAAAGGACAATACAGCTAGGGGCAAATGCCATGGCTATTACCTTACAAGTGTATCCTTGAGAAGAATGACCTGGTCATTTCTTTTGTTCAGAACCAGGATTAGTCATTAGCCCACGTCATGCAATACCACTTATACCCATTCAGTTTTGGTTCACCAGAATTACTTGTCAAGCCCACATAGATGACGAAGATACGGATAATGTGGAGTTGTGCCTTGCCAAGTTAAAATTTGAATAATCACAAATTTTCAAAGAAAAATTTCAAAATTGCATAAGCATTCATTTCCTGACCTTAAAGACAATTGATCATAAAGTTATAATCATCCTTTCTTCACTAAAGGTTGATGGCAACAACATCACACTTGAAGTTATCATGCATAGATATGCAATTGTGTGCTAGCCATTTTATAAGATTATGTGTTGTACAAGTGTAGAAGCAGGAATATGGAGAATCTCCAGAGAAAAATTTTAAATTTTACATAAGATTTCATTCAACCCTCTCATGTGTAAGGGATTATGTTTACCTAAGTATTTGATTTCATCCCAATCTCATGAAACCATCGTACCCGTGTACTTTCAATAATTCTGGTGATCACCATCGTACCCATATATACTTTCAAAAATTCTGATCTCGTGCTCACAATCATATCCATGACTTCCAATAATTGTGATCTCGTGATCACCATTGTACCCATGTACTTCCAATCATTCTGATCTCATGATCACAATCGTATCCATATACTTTCAATAATTCTGATCTCGTAATCACCATTGTACCTATGTACTTTCAATAATTCTGATCTCGTGATCACCATCGTACCCATATACTTTCAATAATTCTAATCTCGTGATCACCATCGTATCCATGTACTTTCAATCTATTGTACCCGTGTACTTTCAATCATTCTGATCTCGCGATCACCATCGTACCATGTACTTTCAATTATCCTGATCTTGTGATCACCGTTGTATTCATGTACTCTTAATCATCACAATCTCCTGATCATCATTGTACTCTTGTACTCCCGATCACTCCAAACTCTTAATTTCTTATGTGCCTCAGCTTTGTACTTGCAATCCCATAAAAAATTGTTATGTTCACAAAAGAAGAATTATGGAGAAACCGTTTTCCCATAAATTCTTAGTGAAGGTTGAGATGCCATTATAAGAATGTCATTTCCATAATAGTACCAGAAAGTGCTAGCTCCAATGCCGAGGTGCCATTACAAGAATGACATTTTTGTAACAGCGCCAGAAAGTGCCGATTTCAATGTCGAGATACTATTACAAAACTTACATTCCCACAACAATGCCAGAAAGTGCCAATTTCAATGCCAAAATGCTATAACAAGAATGACATTTCTCCGACAGTGCCATAAGTGTAAATTCAGTATTAAAATACCATGAAAAGAGTGTCGTTTCTACAACAAAGCCCGAAAGTGCCGATTGCATTGTAAAGATGATATAATAAGAATGTCATCTCCATAACAGTGCCAGAAAGAGCCAATTCTATTTTAAGATGCCATTATAAGAATGACATTTCCTCAACAGTGCCATAAGTGTACCTTCAGTGTGAAAGTCCCGCGAAAAGAGCATCATTCCTACAACAGTGCCAAAAAGTGCCAATTGCATTATAAAGATGATATAACAAGAATATTATCTCTATACCCATGCCAGAAAGCAACAATTCCATTCCAAGATTCCTTTATAAGAATGACATTTCAGTGCCAAGATGCATATGAAAATTCTTTTTATGCCGTAGCAGCGCCAAAAAATGCTGCTTGCATTGACCGGATGATATAATAAGCATATCATCTGCACAACAGTGCCAAAAAGTACCAATTTCATCATCGTTTCCATAATAATATTGGAAAATATTAATCTCAATGCAAATTTTCTTGTTAAGATATCAGTAAGAGGTTAATCTGATCAGAAGGGCTGAGGTACGTTATAAGAACGATATCCTTACAATTTCTCCAGTGAGTTGTCTCTCAGGTATGTATTCCCTTCCTCATTAGAAAATGATTGCACTTTGAGATAATTCCCTCATACTTGCATTCTTGGCCAAGTCCAGGACATTTCATGTATGATCTAGTTCTAGTGTTATGATATACCGATACTAGTGAATTGGATATACTGTCATATTAATTTCTTGTTTTCATCGAATTTTACCATCAGAGTCTAATTGCTTGCCTTTTGGATTGCACTTCCACTATCCCTGAGCAGGATATTGGCAGTACATGCTCTAGGGTGATAAATTTTTGTTGTTCTTTTCTTTGCCCTTTGGTAGTTGTACAGTCTCGGCCAAAGAGGGGCATTCTATAGACACAAAATTTTATCCCCCCTCGGCAATGATGAATTATGGGCAATGAGGAGACATATATTCTCTCTTTTGAAAAGAAGTCAAATTTTCGACATAAATCCAGACTATCCTAGAACTTGTGATTGGTCAAAATTTAAATGATGCGGGGAAGGTGACTGGAAGTGGTCACTAATACCTTTTGCTAGAATATAACAATCAAGCCTAGCATGTGCTCAATTCCCATATCATTGGAAAGTACTTAGAAATACGGTTCCATCAATATCTTATAAGAAAAAAAATGGATACCTAGGTGTGCCGCAATACCCACCTAAACTTTGAACCAATTAAACTAGAATAAACCAAACCCTATACCAAACCAAACCAAACCAGACCAAACCTTGAACCAAACCAAACCTTGAACCAAACCAAAACCTAAGCTAGACCAAACTCTAAGCCAGGCCAAACCCTGAACTAGCAGATTTTCTATTTACACTTCTCCTTTTGATTCTTTTGGTATACTCCCCTTTTGTGCTCTCGATAATTAAATTGTTATTTTTTGTGTAAATATCATGCCTACGGGCCCATATATAAATATACTATGTATAACAATTTGGATATCAAGAGTATATGGAGATTTACAGGTATTTATACATGATAAGACTTCCGTTGAAATTACATTATTATATTTTCATGTACACATGGCTTGCTGTGTTGTGGTTACTGTATCAAATGATCTTGGTGGTTTTGGGGTTACCTGGAGGAAACCCGATCACTGATCCAATTTTATGTGAACGGGGAGTGACATGTAAGATCTACAAGTCATGGGGAAGGGTGTAAGGGAGTGTGGGAGGTCAGTTGAGGCTGGCCACGATGCGAGTATCGGGGCCCACGGGCATCAGAACCAATTTAGCAGCACAAAGGCCATTACATTCAAGGTCACCGGATCAGCACAGTTGTTTTCGGTGGCTAAGGCAATGTTGTGCCTTGGCTGCTTGCTGTGCCCCTTTGGTCACTCCATAGGGGGTTGCCCTAGGACTTGTACATGGCCTTCCAACAATTTTAATGCATGTTGGGACTAGAGTGTAGAGGTATGAATTCACATACCGCTTGGGGTCAGAAGGTTTGAATCCCCTCCAATTCGATGGGCATGAAATGCATGGGCAAGTCGGATCATTCCTCCCATTTTTTCAATGGGCTACCACGAGCCAAAACCTATTGGTACTCATTATCTCTGGTCAGAGGTCTATCACAAAGGTTCAAATTTAACCGGGTTAGAACAGGGGTAAAACATTCCCCCACCTTACAAGAATTTCATCCTCGAAATTGAACATATATAGTAAGTCAAATAACCCAGGGTATTGCTTCTTCATTTCATCTTCTCACTCCCAGGAGGCTTCCTGTTCCAGATGGTTCATCCACTTCACCTTGACGAATGAAGCAGTGCGATTATGGAGGATGTGGTCCTTCCGGTCAACAATCTTCTCTGGAAACGCTATATAGGCATAATCCTCATTCAACTCACGTGGTACATACATTAAGATATGAGTTGGGTCAGGTATGTACTTCCTCAGCATCGATACATGGAAGACATTCTGGATACCCTCCAATTCTGGTGGTAGAGCTATCTTGTATGACACCAACCCTATCCTCTCCAATACATCTATGGTCCTATATACCTCGGACTCAATTTTCCATTCTTGCCAAACCGCATCACTCCTTCCACTAGGGAGATCAGCAAGAATACCTTGTCTCCCACATTAAACTCCAAATGTTTTCTCCTAACATCTACATAAATCTTTTGTCTGGACTGAGCTACCTTAATTCTCTCTCTGATCACATCCACTTTCTCACTAGTGGCCTGTATCAAGTCCGGACCTAGGATATGTCGCTCACCAACTTCATCCCAATAGAGAGGAGTTTGACATTTCCTATCATACTGTGCTTCGAATGGAGACATACCGATGGTGGCCTGGTAGCTGTTGTTGTAGGAGAAATCAATAAGAGAAATGTGCTCATCCCAACTGTAATTCATGTTGAGAGCACAGGCTTGAAGCATATTCTCCAAGGTTTGAATAGTCCTCTTTGACTACCCATCGATATGGGGGTGAAAGGCCGTGCTAAAATTCAGTTGTGTTCCCATAACCTTCCTCACACACGTCCAGAACTTAGAAGTAAATCTGGGACCCCGATTAGAGATGATGCTAACTGGTACGCCATGCGGCCGGATGATGTTTTTCAATGTACAAATTGGTCAAGCAGTCAACAACTACCCAAATAGCATCCATACCCTTATTAATGTGGGGCAATCCTGTGAGAAAGTCTATAGTGATGTTCTCCCATTTTCACTCCGGAATAGGCAGTGAATGTAGTAAACCATGGGGTCTCTATCTTTCTGCCTTGACTTGCTGAAAAGTGAGGCACCTGGACACATGTGTGGCTACATCATTCTTCATCCCCCTCTACCAGTAGGAAGCTTTTAAGTCCATGAACATTTTGGTTCTATCGGGATGAATGGAGTACAAGGAGCCATGTGCTTCCCTCAAGATAGTATTTCTCAAGTCCCCATCACTGGGCATGCACAACCTTCCTTTGCACTTGAGGATTCCTTCTTCAATCATTGAGAAATATGGGTCCTTTTGTTTCCCTTCCTTGGTGTCTGCTATCAATCTCTACAACTTTGCATCAGTAACCTAAACTGCAATAATCCTATCCACTAGAATAGGATGCACCACCAATGCTGATAGTGACAAGGTGACACCTTCCACTAGTAGCTCCAAATCTAGTATCCTGGGCTCTTCGATAAGATGCTCATTGGTGGTCAGTGATGCAAGAGTCAATCTCTGCAACCTTGCATCAGTAACCTGAACTGTAATAATCCTATCCACTAAACTAGGCTGCATCACCAATGCTGATAATGACAAGGTGACACTTTCCACTAGTAGCTCCAAATCTAGCCTCTTGGCCTCTTCAATAAGATGCTCATTGGTGATCAGTGATGCAAGAGTCAGGGCCTGATATTTCCGACTAAGTGCATTGGATACTACATAAGCTTCTCTTGGATGGTAGTGGATAGTACAATCATAATTCTTCATCATTTCTAACCAATGCCTCTGTCTCATATTGAGTTCCTTTTGGGTGAAGAAGTACTTAAGGCTCTTGTGGTCACTGTATATCTCACTCTTCTCACCATATAAGTAGTGCCGCCAAATTTTCAAGGCAAAAATTATAGCTGCCAACTCCAAATCATGTGTATGGTAGTTCTTCTCATATTTGTTCAACTGACGGGATGCATAAGCAATGACCTTCCCATGCTGCATCAACACACAACCCACTCCTAGTTTGGAAGCATCACTATACACAACCATGCCACCTGTACCGGTTGGAATAGTCAAGACTAGAGCTAATACCAACCTTCGCCTTAGTTCTCTAAAACTTTTCTCATAAGCATCAGACCATTCAAATTTCACACCCTTTCGTGTAAGTAGGGTCATTGGTGCCAAAATGCGGGAGAATTTTTTAAAAAACCTCTTATAGTTTCTGACCAATCACAGAAAACTACGAATGTCTACCACATTTTTGGGCGTGTCCCACTCTAAAACTGCCTTCACTTTCATAGGTTCAACCTCTATACCCTTATTTGAGACAACGTGGCCTAGAAATGCCAACTATGAAAGTCAGAATTCACACTTGCTGAACTTGGTGTAGAGTTGCTTCTCTCTTAGACGTTGCAATACCAGTCTTAGGTGAGTAGCATGTTACTCTACACCCTTGGAATATACTAAGATGTCATCAATGAGTATTATCACAAACTTATCCAAAACATCCTGGAATACCTAGTTCACAAAGTCCATAAATGCAGCTGGTGTGTTGGACAACCCAAATGACATCACAAAAGAACTCGTAGTGCCCATATTGAGACCTAAAGGCTGTCTTGTTGACATCACTATCCTTGATCCTGAGCTGTGGTAGCTCGATCTAAGGTCAATCTTGGAAAATGCTTTAGCACCCTACAACTGATCAAACAGATCATCAATCCTTGGTAAAGGATACTGGTTCTTGATAGTTAGCTTGTTAAGCTCTCAGTAATCGATGCACAATCTCATACTTCCATCCTTCTTCTTGACAAACAGTACCGGTGCTCCCTACGGAGAACAAACTAGGTCGAGTGAGTCCCTTCTTTACAGGTCCTAAAGTTGTACTTCTAATTCCTTTAACTCTGTGGGGGGCCATGCGGTAAGGGGCTTTTGACATAGGTGTCGACCCTGGGAGTAAGTCTATCACAAAATTTGTCTCTCGGTCTAGGGCAATCTCGTCAAATTATCCGAAAACACATTGGGAAACTCCCTTACAACATCCAACTCAGTCAATGGCCTGACCTCTATCTCAATCTCCGTCACAAATGCTAAGTAGCCTTGACACCCTTGATCAAGTAGCTACTTCATCTGAAGGGCTGACACAATAATCCTCTTGTGTTTCTTGGGTTTATCTCCCACCACAAAGGTAAACTCTCCCTCATCACGGGGTATGGAAATTATAATCTTTTCTGCATATATCACACTAGGTCTATATGTGGACAACCAATCCATCCCTAAAATCACTTCAAAGTTGGTCATGTCCAACTCGATCGAGTGTGCATTCAAGTCATGTCTAACAGTCATCGGACATGGCTCATAAACAAAATTCAAACGTACTAACTACTAGGCATTGAGTTAAGCTCTTGGGTGGAATTCCCATCTTTTTAGCAAATAACAGTGATACAAATGAATGCAATGCTCCTGAGTCAAAAATCAATAGGGTACCTATCACCACACCTAATGCCACTCTGCATCCTCTACTATCAAAGCAAACACCCTTCCCTGAGGTCTATTGCCCAGCTGCATCTACACTAGTCTACTAGCTGTGTAAGTCTGCTGGGGCCTAGGAGCTAGTGTGTAAGGTGCATCGCTTGGGCGATGGTGGGGGCATGTCCTAGCCAAGTGACCTGGCTGGTCACAGTGAAAACACCAAGGGTTTGACATTGACTGAGACACACCACTGGACCAGGAGGAATGGGAGGTTTGGTTTGCTTTGGGCTTCCTGAATTGGACCGGGTTTGGGTTGAGATATGGCCCTCTGGAAACCTTGCTGGCTCCCCTATATTCAATTGACCCTATTGGTCTTTTCCCCATCCCCTATTGTGTAGTGAAGTTGTCCCTGTGCTGGTCTGCACTAGACTTAGCCACTTGCATAACCTCAGCATACGTTTGCAATCTAAGTCCAACCATCGTCGACCTAATGCTAGACCTCAGCCATTTCTCAAACTTGTTAGCCTTGGCTCGGTCATTCTTGATATGTTCAGGAGCAAAGTAATACAACTCCTTGAACCTCTATTGGTATTCCAATACCGATCTGGATTCTAGACCCTTGCACCAAGTTCTAAAATTCTTTCTCCCTTATATCCTTGAAACTCTTGGGGAATTAATTCTTGAAGAATGTTTCCTTGAAATCCTCCCCGTAGGGTTGGATTGGTGGCCCTCAGAATAGGTTCAGTGGACCTCCACCAAGCGTTTGCTTCATTCTAGAGCTGATAACCCACACATAATATCTTCTGTTCATCCATACAACACATCAATCTAAAAACCTTCTCCATACCCCGACTCACTTTGATGGCAAAAGTTGGTCTTGACCCGCATTAGAGAAGTATGGGGGTCGGAGCCTCTGGAACTTCTCTATTATCTTGGTGAGATTAGTCAACCCTCTACTTACCCCTGTGCCCCATCGGGTGTTGGTGGGGTAGCTAGGCCAACAGGTACTAGGGCTGGTACCAGTGGAGTGGGAGATATGTTCCTAGCCTCTATGATAGCCTAGATCCTGTTATCAATTCCGGCCATAAATTGTGCTTGCCTTTGTCCCATCCCTTGTACCATGTTTCCCATTATGGCGAAAACATCCTATATAGTGAGGATGGTACAGGGAGGAGGTTCATTGAAAATAGGGCAAAATCCACCAGAAATATAAATGGTGTTTCCGGTGAACATAACAAAGGCCCAATTTCTGAAAATTTCTCCACCGGAATTAGCCACTGGTTTCAGCCCAATGTTTCCGGTGGACTAAAACATAATATATATATGGCCGTGGGTCATTCTTCTCTCACAAAACCCTATTGTTTCTTGTGGAGAAGGAGAGGAAATGGCCAAGGAAGGTTGCCCTGGCGATTTTCTGTTGTTTGCATGCATTTTAGCACTCAATCATCACCGCTACACGTTCATGGTGAGTTTCCCTTCGTTCCTAACCTAGGAGTTGGGGTTTTTGCTATTTTCTCATTCCCTAACCTAGGTTTTGATGTCCAAAAATCTAAGTACTCTTCCTTTTGCACAATGTCAAGACGCTGAGCTTCCACCCACTATGCTGTCACCGACCCTAGAAAGTACGTACATGTGAGGGACTTCCGTCGATTTCGCATCCACCAAAGGTTCGATGCCCTCGATTGGTACTATATTCTGAAGTCGGATAGGCTCTACTATCGTTGGCTCATGAGATATTTTTAGTGTAACCTTCAATATGAGAACTGCGACACCAAAAACATGAGGATCACTTCAAGAATGAAGAGGGTTGACATCTCCTTTAACATGGTGGAGCTAGCGGAGATATTGAGGGTGTCTAATGTCAGGGAGTTAGCCTATTATCCTCCCAGGACTTTATGCTACGAGTTCTAGAATTTTGATGTCTAGGATGAGATGGACCGAATGCTCACCAAGAATTCCTTTGGGTGGCACCCCACTGTCAACTACCTTGCTAACCCTAAGGTTGTTTGTAGGATTGTTCAGCTGAACATCCTCCCTATTGGGGGACATTACGATTAGGTCTCCATATTGTAGGCTTATGTCACCTACGATGCTTATATAGGGGTTCACCTCAATCTCCCCTATCTCCTTATGTGCAATATGGTGGTGAAGGATGAAGATCGTAGGGCTGGTAATCTCTGCTACAACAAGTTGTTGACCACAATTCAACTATTTTGGGGTGAATCTGGAGGAGGAGGAGGGCTTGGGGGTTGATGTAATTGATTTCAACCAGGAGCCCCTAAAGAAGATGACAATTGACCTCACTGAGGTGACTAAGGAGGATGAGGAGGAGGAATAGCAGCCCATGGATGCGGAGGGAAATCAAGAGGGTGGACATTTAGGTCAGGATGATGTTGATCCACCTGCTCCAGGGGTATTTCCACCATCACCCCCAAGGATCATGGGGACTTCTGTGGCATCTTCATCTAGGGCCTCATGAGGATATGGGTTGAACGATATGATGGCTCACTGATGTCACCAACAATATCCTGAGGAGGATGGACAACCGCTTGGAGAACATAGACCAGAGTTACTGCCTCATTGATGGTCGTGTTATAGTTGTAGTTGTAGTTGTGAAGCAACAATTGAAAGAAATGACCCTATACTTTGGGATTCCTGTGGGACAAAATAGTGCATAGGACTAGAATTAGGACCAAGACTAGGTAGCCTATCAGGAGTAGTGGCCTCAGTGTGCCCCAGTAGTCTTAGGATTTCCCTTTCCATGTTTTTCGGCATAGTCGTCTTTGTATTCCTATTGTGATGTTTTAGGTATAGTTTCTACACTTTTATTTCTTGTCTTGATGTTATATTAGTTATGAGTCTTCATGAGTTTAGCTTAGGATTTCCTTGCTTTTAGTATTTTATTTGGTAAATTTAAGTAAAAGCTATGCATTCAAGTTCATTATTTAATGAAATGACTTTTACACCTATGCTTGCCTCCTAACTTGTGCACTAGTATAATTAATTGTCTTAAAGTTTTTATTTTTATCCAAATCCCAAAAATCAAAGGTTTGGGTAGATAGTGAGTTAAGGTAGAGCATCTTACTTTGATACCAAGCTGTCACACCTCGCTCCCGGTATTAGGATATCAGTGGTGTGAGTAAGATTCTTAGCCATCTTACATCTCTACTAGGATCTCTGATAGCAGTACCTTAACTATCACAATCATATAACACCAAACCAATTAAATAATAAAATGAAATCAAAGTATAACATAGTAGAATCTTAATTAAAATGGGGATGTCATCTAATGATAATATATTAAACAACCAAGTTATTTCATCCACACCTATACATGACTTACAAATATTAATTCCCAAAAGAATACCTATCAGTAATACTATATGAAAAAAGTAGAACACGACCACTCGCCTCAAGGTGCCACATTCGCACAGGTGTCACATGCACAGTTAGGGTCGTGCTCCTTGGCCTCTGGCATCCACTAGTCAGCAACTCCATACTCGGGTCGGGAAGAAGTGAAGTCACATCTTAAAGGCACTATCGTACCAGCATCGTCATCTAAAAAGCAACATTTATATGGGGTGAGCTCCAACTAACTCAATGAGGGGTGGGATTTATGCAAGCACATACACAATGATCCATGATGAGGATAAATGCAGAATTAAACACATAGTCTATAATGCGAATGATGCAATCCATTTGGTTATTAAACCACCTAACATACAACTAAGTCAGGTTGATGCTACTATGATGTATTAGATTGTATCCCTGGTCCCAAAACTCGCACATCAGTCAACCAGCGATACAAACCCTAGTCGTGATTAGGAGCCCACGGTCCTGGAATGTGACCATCGATCACCTAGGAAACCCATGATAACCCTCTCTCGACAGTTACGGCACCAGAATTACCATCGCCATGCTAGACTAATTCCCGCCTCTGGCAACATTCAAATTGTATAGCAGGAGTGGCATTCTGGAAAGGTTTATTGAATATACCATAGTTGGGTTATCAGAACCTTACTGTTTGAGATTTAAAAGTAACTGTAAGCGTACGGATTAGTGTAGCTACGGGTCGAGCACAAGAAGAGCAACCACTTTATTTTTGGCTTCTTTTAGTAATGCGAAAGTGTATCGATTAATTATGGTGATCTACTTCTAACTACCACCCTAAAACACATGCATCTAAAAGCGTCCTAACCAATACATCTAGGAATTTAAATACTTCAAACCACACAGATGAAAAGTAAATAACTGAAAGTAAAAGTGCTGAAATAAAAAACAAAAGTGCAACTAAAGGGGAAGAAAGCTAAAGAGAGGCATACAAGTAGGTTTGTAGGTTTCTCTACTTAGCCTGAAGGATGCACTGCAAATAATGCAAGCTTCCATACTTGATTAGAGAGTAACTTTTACAAGGGCTTCACTACATAGCTTTAGAGAAAGGGAGGCAAAGTAAATAATAAAAGTAAAAGGATGGTTCCATAGCTAGAGAGGGGCAAAGCCAACGCATAGTCTAGCCAAGGACCATGGGGGAAAGGAAAAACAATAACGTAAAACTAAAATTAAAGACCTAAGTTAAGAATGCATGGGTAGCTAGAAGAGGGAATGAGAGGGGGAGGGAAGACTTATGAAGAAGTCTACCAACCTGAACTTCCATACTTGAATTAAACTCGATTGTTTCTTGTTTGGTTTGAAATGCTACTAGCCTTAAAAATCAGATTTGGAATAAACCAGATCTGAAATTGCTAAGCCTGGAGAAGACAAATCTGAACTTGAAGACTTGTTCTCCACACATGGTTCTTGTCACTTAGAACTAAGCCTAGAACTAGAAAGTAAAATTACAACTCAATTCCATGAACAATAAACATAAAAAAAGAACTTGCATTCATTAGATAAATATCCATTACATAAGTGCTTAAACAAAAAGTAAGAAGAATACTAGAAGAAGAACTAGAGAAAATAAAACCCTAAAAGTGAAGTGCTAGAGAGAAAACCCTAATAGAGATTTGGTAGAGAAAGAGAGGAAACCCTAATGGTGAAGTGCACCCTCTCCGTCCTTTGGTTGATTTTTATTTTTAGGTAATAGGGGAGAGGAGGTCCAATGATTAGGGTTTGGCGAGGGTTTGATGAGGTGGAGGAGAGAGAAGAGAGAAAGGGGGTAGAATCATAGGAGATAGGGGAGAGAGAGTCTCCAATGAATTGGGTTTGATTAGGGTTTGGATGAGAGAGAAGAGAGAAAGGATAGAAAGGAGAGGAGTCCAACAATTTGGGTGCGGTTGGTGGAGGAGAGAGAAGAGAGAGGGAGAGAAATCGTAGGAGATGAGGATCTCCACGATTTAGGTTTCCTAATTAGGGTTTTTTTTAGGTCTAAGGTGATGATGTGGAGGAGACAGAATAGAGAAAAGGAAAGAGTCCAACGATTTTCTTCTATTTTTTTCTTATTTTCTTTTCTCTCTCTTCTATCTTGAACACAATCACTTTCTTAGACGATTTCTTCTCCTTCCTTTGTATGATTTTGGGATATCTTCTAATTTAATTGGAAATTTCGTCAATGCCCCTTGTCTTTAAGCAGGTGGAAAATAGAGAATCTTCAACCAAATCTCTAAAAAATAGGAGATCTTGTGTTCCACACCCAAGGAGAGAGAGAGAGTGGCACCCAAGGTGGGTCCCTCTTACTTTATTGGCATCTGAAATATTCTCTTATAACCATGGGACAATTGTAGATGGGCTGGGCCTGCATCCTGGTTCTCTTTTGGTCCATTATTCTTTTTCTGGCCTGAAAAGAATAATCACGTGTACGAGTGTCAAAACGAATGTGTACTTTTAATGCAACACGTCTATCTTGCTCAGAATTTCATCCTCTTCGCAACGATAAAAAAACGAGACCTCTTTACATGTAAAATTAGAGATATGATGCCCGATAGTCCTTAAGGCCTTGTAAATACAAATCTTGTAAAAAGAGAGTAAAACCCAAGGTAGCTCCATTCTAAATATGTAAAATGCATGATTTTTACCATAATCATTTAAACAATCAAAGAATCATTACATGATTCCTATCACATGTAAGCAATTCTAAAATATTAAGCACTCCGAAAATTAAAGTCAACCACTACTCACATTGGTTGTAGCTTGGATGGGTGAAGTTCCAAGTATGTCAACTGGTATCAACTCACGTTAGGCCTCGTAATTATGTGCTTGTCTCTGTCCTAAGTACAAAGGAATATAGGTGTTAATGGGTGTTGAAAACATTGGAGGGGGACCCACAAGGGCTGCCCCAAAATATGCAAGTTCTGTCAATTTTGACACAACAACAAGGGTCACCGAAAATATGCTACCAACTTCCAGGTCACTGGAAATATCAGACCTATTTCCGGTGGCCTTGGTAGATGCCTCTTAAGAGTTTTGGGTTCACCATAAATTGGGGTGAAGAAGATCAAGGTATATGGTGACTTGGCCATCGTTATTTGCCAAACTCAAGGAAAGTGGAAAACTAGAGAGGAAAAGTTGAAGCCATACCAGGAACATTTGGAGGAAGTGGTCAAACATTTTGAGAAGATCTCTTTTGAGTATTTCCAAAGAGATAATAACCGGTTTGTAGACGCCCTCGCCACATTGACATCCATGGTGGAATGCAATCCCATGGCAAAAGTCTGACCATTCATGGTAGAAGGAAGAGACAAGCCTATATATCAGGATGTTGTCAATGCCCTTATAGTAGTTGGAAGATCATGGTTTGCACCTATAATTGATTACATCAGGGAAAGAAAGTACTAGATGGAAGCCACAGAAGGGGAAAAGAGGTTTTTGAGAAAATATGCCATCCAGTTCATTCTACAAGGAAAGTTTCTATACAAAAGGTCGTATGATGGGATACAATTGATTTGTACGGATGAAGACCAGACAAGAGCCATCATGGAAGAAATTCATCAGGGCCTTTCTGGACCCCATATGAATGCAAGGATGTTAGCAAGAAAATTCTGCGATCGAGATACTATTAGAACATAATGGAGGCAGACTATGTGGATTTCGTCAAGAAATGCCACAACTACCAGATCTTTTCCAACATTATAAACATCCTGCCTACAGAGCTGCACTCGCTCAGCTCCCCTTGGCCATTTTCAACTTAGGGCATCAACATCATAGGGAAGATCCATCCCAAGGTGTTAAATAAGCATGAGTTCATCTTGATGGCAATAGATTACTACACCAAATGGGTAGGAACGCAGTCATATTCAGTACTTACAGCTGGTAAAGTGGTGAAATTCATCCAAGAAAACATCATTTGAAAATATGGAGTAACACAAGAGTTGATATCAAACCAAGGGTCACATTTTTGGGGTAAGGCCAACAAGATTTGTGCAAAGTTCAATTTCAGAAGGCATAGGTCCACCACTTACAGACCACAGACCAATGGAGCAATGGAGGTGGCCAGCAAGAATATAAAGGTGATCATTCAGAAGATGGCAAAAACCCATAAGGATTGGCAAACAAGCTAACATATGCCTTATGGGTATAAGTGACTTCCATAAGATCCTCCACAAGGGCAACTCCCTTCTCCTTGGTGTATGGAATGGAGATAGTATTACCCATAGAAATCTAGGTGCTGTCACTCAGGGTACTCCGAGATAGTTAGCTACCTAAAGGAGAATGGGTAAGATCCGACACAATAAGCTCAATTTCCTAGATGAGAAGCAGATGAAAGCCATAGACAACTTGAAGAAGTATCAGCGAAGGGTGGCCAGGGCCTTCAACAAGCATGTAAAGCCTTGCTACATAGAGAAGAGAGAATTGGTTCTCCGAGAACAGAGGGCTCCTATTCATGAAGCAAGAGGGAAGTTGAGGCTAAATTGGAGTGGCCCATTCATAGTCAAAGAGATTTTACCTGGGAAGGCCGTAAAACTCATAGATCTTGACGGAGAAGTATTGGGATAGGTCAATATGGACCAACTCAAAAAGTTTTATGTTTAGGGTGAAGCACCCGAACTACACTAGACCTGATTCCTCACAGGGATACGTAGGCAACTTGATGTATGCAGTGCGGTCTCATTAATTTCAATATCCTCAGAAAAGAAAAAAAGAAGAGAAAAGGGGTGCGAAAGATTCCAAAATTAATGGCTAAAGTATCTATAAGATCATCTTTGCTTCAGTCCCCTCAAAAATCACCATTTGGCAATTAACCATCAGGTCATCTTCTTCCACCTATGATCCTTTAAATCCCTTCCTGATTTCAACCATGCCAAGAATCGCCACACAGCATCAGCTATCAAGACTAACTCATTCCCCACCCTTGAGGAGATAGTCTCGGTGCAATTAACAAAAAGTGATAGAAGTCCTATTGAATCTTGGACGTGTGAGTATTACTAAAAGTTGTTTCTAATCCATTGGGACAATTGCAGGAACATTAACATGGGCTCTCTGAATGAAACATTGCAGAAGTGGACATTTGAATATATACAACAAAGAGCCATATTTGCTAGTCTCTGAGTATACAGGTTTTGAGCAGAATTGGATGTATGAAGTTACACCGTCGATTGCTCAGCGGTAGGTACCTCAGTATTGGAATACAAAGCTTCATATGTTCATGTCATACCCTGCCTCAAATTGGCCAGGGTATGCGACATTGGACACCCACATGCAATATCTTAATTTCACAAAAGCCATGAAGACCACAACTAAAATTAGAGTCTGCTAATAAAATCATACAATTACCACTAATGATGTGCTAAAATGATTAATTATATTATATAATTTCCATGTCTAAAACCAATTGTAAATTACAATTTTACTTGCTACACATCTCATAAATATATACATCAAAAGAAATATCCAAAATAATAGAAGTTATATCCATCAGTATCCTAGTGTCTCATAGACATGATCCTCGCAACCGTTGCCAAAGTCCAATCTTGCCTCAGCATCGGTTCCACCATCCAAAAAGAGTAATCAACAAGAGGTGAGGGATGTACATGCAAGAACATGCAAACAAATGACGCAATGCATGCTCAAACAAATTCAATGATGCTCATGATCCAGTTTTAGCACACAATACCTAGCAAACAATTACTAAGTCCAAGCTAGGGTATTAGTGCTACTACAACATTGGTCGTATCTCTGGTCCCAAAAAACCCATCGGTCACCCAGTGATATAAGCTAGTTGCGAGTCAAGAGCCTGCAGGTCCTGAAAAACTCATCGGTCATTGTGCAAACCCCTAATGGGTGGGTAACCCCACCCTACAACCTCGGTCCTGGAAAACCCATTGGTCACCTGAGCTATAGAACAGTCACGGTCCCAGAAATCCCCTCGGTCACCTGTGTTGTGGGGTAGCCATAGTCCTGAAAAACCCATAGGTCACCTATGTTGCATCACAAACATACTACCAACCCCTAGGATTATCCAGTACCTAACACCCTACTGGCAAGGGTGTAGCACCAAGGTCTGTGAATCCTACCAGTTGCAATCTACATGAGTGTGTATACCATCACCATACATCACACACAATACATACACACATCCTCTGACCTCTAGGCCCATGGTACTAGAAAGAACCTCGGCCACACCATGCCCTAGACAGTTAGAGCCATAGTCATAACTATACTATTGACCTATGTGCCCATAGTACCGGAAAGAACCTCGGCCACACCATGCCTCAGACCTTCAATACCACAATTACAACTATAGAACCCGTCCACAATACCATAAAAACTTACCTCACTTACCTCCACAGTCCAAAGCCATTCCGTAGCCTCATCCTTCCATATTCATAGGTTAGCAATAATAATAGCATAAGATAAATAAGTTCATTGTATCAAACAACATGCATAGCAGCAATATGACATGTCAGTCATGCACACAGTTCATGCAAAAATAGAAATAATGCATAAACACTTAGTAAAATAAAGTCAAACACCCACTCACCTCAAAACCCAAATCACAAGTGCGATAGGATTCCCGCAATTAACTTCATATCCTCGCCTGATTGTTTTAGGCTCCTAAACCAATGGTGTATCATATTATTAAACATGTACAACACCTAATATAACTAAGCATAGGTTTACTGCTGAACCCAAAATGACTCTCAATAACCCATGTACTATTCCAACTTAAAGTCTCAGAACAACTCCCAAACTACCCCTACCCATAGGGTTAATTCGGGTAAAAAGTTAAGAAACATAACCCACATGGGGCAGGGCACTAACCAGCCAAAACAGGGCTGCTTGGGCTCAAAACACCCCAACCGGTGGGAGACAACCGGCTGGCCGCTTGCCAACTGGCGGGTCAATTTCTGCAGAATTTTCTGCACTTTCAGATGTTGTTCTGCCAGGTCTCTTGGTTTGGGCTGCCCATAGCCGATAGATATTGTCCATGGAAGCATGGGGAATGTTCCCTAATGCCTCTAGGCTCACTTTACAGCCCCTAAAACTCCCAATTACAGTTATAATTTGAATAAAGTGTACTACCCAAATTTCAGAATTGAACATGAATTGGGTAGAATTAGTGGTTGCATCCATTTTTCCTACAATTCATCATTTGATTAAGACCAAGTGAATGGAATATAGTACTTACAATTCAGTTCCTTTTCAATTAAGTCACATAATGGTGTTGCAGGGAAGAATTTAAATTAAAGAGTTTCAATTTCCCAAATCTGAAATTCAATAAAATTCTGCCTATGCTTACTCTACAGAATTTTTACTACATAATACCTTGTTTCAGTCCCAATTTGCATAAATTTCTCATGAATACTGAAACCAAACCCCTTTGGTTTAGGGTTTATAATGATCTACTTCATGCAAACTGGGTCCCAAAACCCTTACTAAAATTAGGAATTCAGCCACAGGCACCGAATTTAGTCCATAGGGACTCAATTCAGTCCCTAATTTTACTGAATTTGCTAACCCTAACAACCTACTGATTTTAACCTAATTAAATTCATTAAAGAAGTAGGGCAGCAGCCCTACCTTAGGTGCAGCAGCCCCAATTCCACAGCTGCTGTACTCTTCCTTCTTCCTCTCTTTTCTTCAGCTGCTGTTCCACCATAGTATAACAGTAGAATAATGAGATAACAGAGGCGATTTTAGTCTTTTAAGGTTCAGCCTTAAGGATCCTTAGGGCCCATTTGGCTGAACCCAACTACAAATTTTTTTCTAAAATTAATTCTAAAAACTACTTTTAAAATATAAACTACGTAAAATTTAATTCCCTTTAATAAACCCCACCAATTACTGACTTATTGATTTGGATTTGGTCAGCATGATGACCTTTGCACAGTGGGTACGTACGAGGCTCAGGGGTATAGGGATGTGGGCCCCATAAGAAAAACCAAAATTTTCCTGTATTCAGCCAGCCAGTTCGGCAGTTGGGTATCCCACTGGTTTGCCCATTTTTAATTCATTTGTTGTCCTACCTCTTGGGCTTGTGAGTCTACTCAATGTAGGACTGGTCCCACTCTATTTGGCTATTTTTATGCTCCTTCCTTAGCCAATGAATTAGCCAAATTCCTTCTCTCCTACTACTGTACATATGGATCCATAGCAGCGCAACCTACTCTCTTATGCCAACTGACCTATAAGACTAAGGTTAGCTACTTCTAGTTTGAGGTGTTACAATTTTCCCCCTCCTTACAAAAATTTCATCATCGAAATTTGTAGGGTTGTTCATCATTGAAGATCAATCCCATTCACTTTAATACCACTCTTCTCCACTGAGTTGTATCATCAAATTTTACTTAGTGTTACTAACATGGCCACATGGGCTTGTAGTACTGGATTATTTCAACAAAACACATTAACACACCCATTGGCCATACTTTATCCCTTATCCATTCATATCCTTATTTCCTCGAGAACTGTGAAATCCACATACATTTCTTCTTCTCACTTTCTAATATCAACCCTATGATATCATCACATGTGACACCTCGAAGGCCTAGTGTTTTTGGACATCAACGGTCCACAGGATTTGTAAGTTCTAGGCGATAATGAACCAGAGTAGGATCCACACAAACATAAGTGCAAGCAAGAGTTAAATAAACTAATATAATATTAAAATTCAAAGTTTAACTATCTATTTCAAATTTCAAACTTAAAGTAATGTTGAATTAAATTACGTCTTCAAACTCTAACTCAAAGTCTACATCATCTAAAAATAAAAATCATGGTCTTCTTCAAATCCATAAGAAATTCCTCCTGTTGATCAACTATAGGTTCAACATTCACGTCATTTCCATAATAGTCCTCACCAACGTCATCTACAAGTTATGAGGGTAAGTCTCTAGGAAGAAATTTAGTGAGTAGAACCACAACACTAAACAGGTTTGTAATCACGACCATACAACCAATATCAGGAAAGACATATAAGACATAATATAAAAATTTTTAAGAAAACAAGTAGAACAAGCATACCACACATACTTACATTGCTACATTTATATAGCCACATAAGTACATATGATGACTTAAAATAAACTAAATAACGAATTCACAATATCATCCATGAATGACCAATGCGTCATAATACCACATTGCCTCCACTCAACATATAAAAACTCGTAGAAGCTATTTAGTGTCTAACCGCCCAAAGACCAAGTCATACCTCTTAAAGGTCAAGTAACAATTGGTAAATCCTACCGAGGGTAGGTTGCATCATCTAGTAGTCCACAGTTCCACTAAGAAAAACTCCAATGAACCGATCCTCACCTCAACATTATGATGCCGATGTTGATAAGGCGAGACAACAACAATAAAGTCATCCAAGAACAAAAAATATATATAAATACAAACAAGTTTGGAATTCAAGGGTGATCAATACTCTCATTCCACCCTAGTTGGTCTCTATGTGAATATGAATCAGTTTCAATTTTTATAAAAATCATCAAAACAACAACTACTAATAACAATGCAATAATCAAGGGAGTCTCACATCCCTCCTCAATCAAGGCTGGTAATGTAAAACATCATTATCACAACAACACATCTCATACATCAAAACATTAAATTTATATAAACTGGTGTTTTTAAAAATATGCACAGACAAAAACTCATGTGGTTTGTAATGCACATAGTACATTACTCCATGCAATCATAATCGCAACATAATACATAATATTAGTAACTAAAATTATGTAATCAATGCTCTATTTAGAAAATTCTACTATATACATATAATGCAAATCATGAAACAAAATTCAATTTGATTCCTCATTCTCTCATGTACATAATATTAGGTTTGCAAAATCCTATTTTTGATGACAAAATGTCATGAAATCCAAGGTTTAGAATAGAACTACTGGTCATAAAATTCTTTTTTGGATAACACTATAAATAAGCAAGTTAGGGTAGAGGTTCTACTCACCTTGATGTCGTTCCCAAAATTCTGTCTCAACCTATTCTGCCTACTGACATAGAAAAATATAAAATAAATATCTCTGGAATTTCAAATAATTTTAAATTAGATCTTATTGAAATGTAACTCATATATACAAGTCTCATATGAAAATCACATTATAAAAACATCTCTTATGTTAAATATCAATCTCCCTCATAAACAATCTTCAAATTGTAACAGATTCTGACCAATAAATTTGAAAAATTTATTAGCCCACGTTTTGAAACTCAAATCACTTCCAAATGTTTTAGGGATTTGGAAAACTCATTAAAGTTTCTACGATAAAAACATCAGATTAAAACTCAAAGTCTATATTCCTCCGTCACTACCCAAATTCTAGGGTACATAAAACTTCTTTGAAAGTGACCTATCTTAGTATATGAATATTTCGGTGTATCAAATCAACTTCGAATTTAATAAAAAAATTAGAAGATCATGTAAACAAATGTAAATATTCTCAGTAATTATTTTAGATCATAAAACAATACCTAACTATTTTCAATAATATGAACAATCTCAGACTACTGTTCTATTTGACCCAAAAAATACTGTTAATATATCGAAATCTTATTTTCTTTCTCATCAAACTCATAATTCAAAATCCCAAACCGTTAAATCACGATCAATCCCCTAAGTTGAACATAAAAAAATAATTAAATCATGCTAAGAACTCTTACATTGAAAATCATTTGAAATCTTGATTTCTTTTCTCCTTTTTCTTCTTCTTCCTTTTCCTCTTTCTTATCCACAATACCTTTTCTTTTTCCTTTTGATTTTATTTAAATTGAGGGAGAGAGGCAATAGAGCCACGGTTTTTACTTCTATTTCCCCTCCCTAAATCATTTCCAATTCTATCTCTACCTTTCCTACTTCATCTCTATCTCTCTCTTCCTCTATTCTAGTCACAATTGATTTCCAACTCTTTCTCTCACTTTTACTACCATATCTTACTTTATGCTCAAGTCTATCCAAATTTCAAAAGAAAAGTCCTAAATTTATTAGGGAAGCCTTCATTTGTTAATTATTAATTAGCAATAATAAGTTAGTTAGAGTTGTTAGTTAATTAGGCCTTATCCACTTGTTATCTAATTATCCATGGATAATAAGTTAATATGTAAATATATATAAATAAATAAATATATATATATATTATTCTTAAGTAAGTAAGTCAATATTAGGGTTGACATTAAAATCATATAATTAAAAGAAAAGTCAAATTATGGTCTAGTGGCAAAATGGTAAATTAGGTTCAAGGGCAAGATGCTAATTTCTAGGGCAAAAATCGTAAAGTTATTTTACATTGTAGTTATATCTAATGGATGAGTTTTAGCACTTACCAAGGACTGATGGACCCTCAATGGTCTGATATCCCAACTTTATGTCACTCTAACCCTATAATGGTCAAAAGACAAAAATACCCTAGTTAGAGTTCAGGATATTACAATTCTCCCTCCCTAACAACAAATTTCGTCCTAAAAATTTTTCAGGGTATTACAATCTCCCCTCCTAGAAAAAAATTTCATCCTCAAAATTTAGCAAGGTATTACATCACATATACAATTATTATTTCTATCTCTCCAATTCTCCAACTCTCCAATGTATCCTACCAAGGTACTCAGCTCTGATCTCTGTAAATATTCATAAAGTCCTAGAATTTCACACTGTTTCTGTTTTAGTTGATCCACAGTTTCACCTTTATCACTCTATGAGAACCATACCTTTGGATTCCATTTTCTTTATCATTTCTCTCAAGTCAAACTATTAATCATAATATACTATATTTCTCTCACTTCACTTCACCATACATATACACATACTTAGCATATTATTCATCTCTCTTATGAACTCAAATTCTCATGCCTCTATTCACACTGTTTGACCTCACATTACATTCAAGTATGTGAAGTATTTTCATTTTTCCACCAATGTCCTATTATCTATAATCCATTATAAATAAAAAATTTAAATCATCACAATTCCAAATCTCATACTTTAATTTTTATATATTTTCTTTACATACTCAGATATATATTTAACGATCAGATAATTCATATTCTCAATGATCCATAATGCTTCCTCAAATTCTTACGTCATAAATTAATTTTCTATACCTTTAATCACCCATACAACTTGATCTTAGGTCCACTCACTTGGATCTATTGTGATTCTCACTATTCCGCATTTTTGAGACTAACCTTGTCATTCTGATCTGATATTGCTATTGATCAACCTCAGATCTATTGGGTGGCACCATCCTTTAGGTATCAGCTTCCCAATATTATTCCCACTTCTTTACAAGGAAAACCATCTTATTTCTTCATTTTCCCTTTTTGGTACTTACAACCAAGGTTGCTGTTGAATACCACTCCTAATCAATTGAAACTGCAGATGAACTCATCCTTTGCCTTTTTCACGACTCAAGGATAGTCAATGAAGCCAAGGGGTCGCGACTGGGATCATTGTATGAAATTATTTATGCAATATCAATTGGAATTAATATATCATGATACTGACATCACTCTATCCTTTCTTCTAAAATCTCACACACATGTGTAGCTTTCATGTCTCGGACATTGCGAAGTCCAGGTATGCTTCACATCCCTTGCCTAACATCTCCTTCATATCCAACTTGCTCAACTGAGTTATCAAGTCCCATCCCAGTATATGAATGGAATATGGTAACTCGTATTCCCACTAGTAGGATACCGACTATCAACTTGTGTTCTAGACTCTTTAATTTTGATGCATTTTGACAGTAGGGAAATGAAGATACAACAAATGGAAGGTATTAGGTTCTAATAACGCACCTGAGATTATTAAATAACTAAGATATATCAGGTACAACAATGCATGTGAGGATTTCATGAATGTTAACAGCGTACCTATGACTACCTCAAATGTAGCCTTGGCCTCTTTTGCTTTCATCTCCAAATGTCCCTTCTTGCATTCTGATACCTTGTTGCATCACAACTGGTGGACTAGCTATTGATGCTAAGAGTTCCACATATGAGTATGCCAACTTCCATCTGACTATATGCCCAAATTGTTCACGTATGTAGCATTGCTTCGTCTGTAAACATGATCTAGCCTTATGTCCAGTTTGTTTACATGCAAAGCACCACTTCTTCTATGGACCCATTTTTTGAGGTATTGATGCTACTGGCCTAGGCTATTGTGATGCTTGGACAACTTTTGGTATACCAATTTGTGGTGTAGTTAGAGTAGTACAAGGTACTTCAATTGCTCTTATGAAACCTTTTCCCACAAATGGTGTGTCTGCTATACTTGTTGCCTGAGCATGATAATTATCTCTCTATTTCTCTTCTATAGACTTGGCTATTTGAACCACTTCTACATATGTCTAGAGGTGATGTGCAATCAGAAGTGCTCCAATTCTAGCCCTTGAACCCTTTTCAAATTTCTTAGCCTTGGCTATGTTAGTCTTCATGTGATCCAGTGCAAAGTAATACAGAGCTTCAAATTATTGTTGATACTCGAGGACAGATTTTGGCCCTTGTGTCAAAGCCATAAATTCTGCCGCGTTCCTATCTCTGACACTTTCAGGGAAGTAATCTCCAAAGAAAACTTTCACAAACTGGTCCCAAGTTGGGTTGAGATGAGTGGCTTGCAATGTGGGCCTTGTGGCCTCAAACATGTGCTTTATCCTGTAGTTGATAACTGGCACATAAAATATTTTGTTTATCTATGCACCCCAACACTGTAAAAGCTTTCTCGACACCCTCTATCCATTTAGCTGCTGCGAACAGATCTTGAGTTACTCCACTAAAGTAAGGGAGCCTATACTTATGAAATTTCTCCATTAACTTGGAGTTATCTACCCACACTAGTGCAACTAATTGTGTGTCTGATGTATGCTGCCCGAGTGGTGTCACTAGTACTGGCTGAGATGGTTGACCATTACTTGGTTGTGCAGTAGTCAGAATTCCTAGTGCAATAGGTGGTTTAGGAGTAGAAGCAGATGGTATAGGTTGCATAGAAGGGAGTTGAATCATAGCTGGCTCCCTGGCATGGATAGTTGTGACTATCTCAGTCATCATGTCCCTATGTTGTTGAACTTCTTGTATCACATTACTAACCATGGAAACCACATCCTGAGTTGTCATCACAGGTGGTGCAGGAGGTGGTACGGGTGATGCAGCTATTATCTCATCTTCACCCTCATGCTTAGCTTTATGTGAAGGATTATGATTTTCCCTCATGATGCAACTGTGCTTTTACAGTTGTGGGTCATCTTAAGGATGGGTACGCTTCGACATTTGGGAAATTTCCTGTGAAATTAATAAACCGATTAATCTCCCAAATGATTTATGCATACCATATGACCACACAACATGCTTTATAAATACATAGAAATTAGAACACATTTACGAAAAGAAAAGTCATTTGCTCAATTCTTTAGCAGATGGAACCAACCCACATCAACCTAATTCTCAAATCCTAACTTATAATATAGTAAATTTCTATTTGTTCTTATCGTGTTACCTTTTTATTTGTTCAACTACATTTATGATTTATTCTCCTTGAATTATTGTTAATGATCGATTTTTACACCTAGGCTAGTCTCCTAGGGATGCACTAAAAGTTATGCAATTATCTTGAAATTTTTAAGTTTAATCTTAATCATCACCAGTATATCCTAAAATCTCGTGCATTTGTGAATTAAGGCAAAACATCACGCTCAGATACCATTCTGTCACACCCTGCCTCAAATTGGCTAAGGTATGTGACACTAGACACTCATATCCTATCAACCTAAGCCTCCAGGATCACAGATGTAGTATCTTAATTTCACAAATGTCATCAAGATCACAATTAAAATCAGAGTACACTAATAAAATAATACAATTACCACTAGTGATGTGCTAAAATGATATATTACATTATACAATTTCCATGTTTGAAAGCAACTGTAAATTACAATATTACTTACTACACATCCCATAAATATATAAATCAAGAGAAATATCTAAAATAACAGAAGTGATATCCATCAGCATCCTGGTGTCTCATAGACATGATCCTCGCAACAGCTGCCAAAGTCCAATCTTGCCTCAGTATCGGTTCCACCATCTAAAAATAGTAATCAATGAGGGGTGAGCTTCACAAGCCCAATGAGGGGTGTACATACAAGCACATGCAAACAAATGATGCAATATATGCTCAAACAAATGAGATGATGCTCATGATCCGGTTTTAGCGCATAATACCTAGCAAACATTACTAAGTCCAAGATAGGGTATCTATGCTACAGCAACATTGGTCATATCCTTGGTCACGGAAAACCTATTGGTCACCCAATGATATAAGCTAGTTGCGAGTTAGGATCGTGTAGGTCCTAAAAAACCCAATGGTTACCCGAGCTGTAGAACAGTCATGGTCCCAAAAACCCCTCAGTCACCTGTGTTATGGGCAACCACGGTCCTGAAAAACCCATCGGCCATCCATGTTGCATCACAAACATACTACCATCCCTTGGGATTAGCCAGTACCTAACCCCTACTGGAAAGGGATGTAGCACCAAGATATGTGAATCTCAATCAAATGCAATCTACATGAGTGTGTATACCATCACCATCTATCACACACCATAAATACACATTCTCTGACCTCTAGGCCCATGGTACCAGAAAGAACCTCGGCCACACTGTGCCCTAGACTGTCAGAGCCATAGTCATAACTATACTACTGACCTCTGTGCCCCCGATACCGGAAAGAACCTTGGCCACACCGTGCCCTAGACCGTCAATACCATAGTTACAACTGTAGAACCCATCCAAAATACCATAAGAACTTACTTACTTATCTCCGTAATCCAAAACCATTCCTCAGGCTCATCCTTCCATATTCACAGGTTAGCAAAAATAATAACATAAGATAAATAAGTCCATCGTATCAAACAACATGCATAACAACAATATGACATGTCATTCATGCACACAGTTCATGAAAAAATAGAAATAATGCATAAACACTCCATAAAATAAAGTCAAACACCCACTCATCTAAAAACCCAAATCACAAGTACATTAGGATTCCCGCAATTAACTTTATATCCTCGCTCGATTGTTTTAGGCTCCTAAACCAATGGTGTGTCATATTATTAAACATGTATAACACCAAAAATATAACTAAGCATAGGTTTACTGCTGAACCTAAAATGACTCTCAACAGCCCATGTACTAATCCAACTTAAAGTCTCAGAACAATCCCCGAACTACCCATACCCATAGGGCTAATTTGGGTAAAAGTTAAGAAACACAACCCACATGGAGCAGGGCACTTACCAGCCAAAACAGGGGCTGATTGGGCTTAAAACACCACAAACAGTAGGAGATAACCGGCTAGCCGCTTGCCAACTGATGGGTCGATTTCTGCAGAATTTTTTGCACTCCCAGATGTTGTTCTGCCAGTTCTCTTGGTTTAGGCTGCCCATGACTGATGGATATTGTCCATGGCAGTATGGGGAATGTTCCCTAATGCCTCTAGGGTCATTTTACAGCCCCTAAAACTCCCAATTACAGTCACTATAATTCGAATAAAGTGTATTACCCAATTCTTAAACAAATTTCAGAATTGAACATGAATTGGTCAAAACTAATAGCTGCATCCATTTTTCCTACAATTCATCATTTGATTAAGATCAAGTGAATGGCATAAAGTACTTATAATTCAATTCCCTTCCAATTAAGTCACATAATGGGGCTGCAAGAAAGAATTTAAATTAAAGAGTTTCAATTTCCCAAATCTGAAATTCAATAAAATTCTGCCTTTGCTTTCTCTGCAGATTTTTTATTACGTACTAGCTTGTTTCAGTCTGAATTTGCATAAATTTCTCATGAATACTGAAACCCCTTTGGTTTAGGATTTATAGGGATGAACTTCATCCAAATTAGGTCCCAAAACCCTTACTAACATTAGGAATTCAGCCATAGGTACCGAATTCAGTCCACAGGGATTCAGTTCAGTCCCTAATTTTACTGAATTTCCTTGCCCTAACAACCTACTGATTTTAACCTAATTAAATTCATAAAAGAAGTTGGGAAGCAGCCTTACCTTAGGTGCAACAGCCCCAATTCTATAGTTGCTGTACTCTACTTCTTCCTCTCTTTTCTTCAGCTGCTGTTCCACCATAGTAGACAGTAGAATAATGAGTTAACAGAGGCGGTTTTGGGCTTTTAGGGTTCAGCCAAACGGGTTGGCCGAAACAGCCCAAGTACAAAACTAGTTCTAATTTAGGGTGTTACAGTTCAGGTTTGGCATAGTAGAGATATGCCCCTCTATAGAGGAGTTCAGAGCTTGGGTGCTTTCCCCTCCCGTGGGATGGTTATTCTGCCCCTTACTGAAGTCAGACCACTCAAAAGAGATCGAAGACTTCTTTGGATGGAGAAAGGAAGAGATGATATAGTTCGTGAGTTATGGGAAAATTGACATTTTGAAAGTGTCAAGGGCATTCATCATGACCTTACAACTGGACAGAGTTCACCGTCAGCATTGGATCAATGCCTATCTTTTTTGCATGATAGCATGATACCTACTGTGCACACCTGGGCGAGGGACACGTCCCGTCATTATGGAAGTCATGAAGTAGTTGAAAGAAGGATGTGATATAGCCCCTACCATTATAGTTGAACTCTTCAGGGGATTTGACGAGATAAATTATAAAGGCAAGTTTTGGGTCAAATTATTATATGGGATGTCCAGCTATATTTCAGATTTAGTTGATGGAGCAGTTGCAGCTATTAAAGCCCTTGGGAAGTGATCAGCTGAAGGTGATGCACTACAAGATGAAAGGAAGAGTCTAGGTTTGAAGACATCATTGATTGGCCAGAATACCTATAGGGGAAGACTCGGGAAACTGTAAACTAGGATTGCTATTGGTGGCCACATGCTAACTTTTTGATGAAGACCCCTGGTTGCAGCTACATTAAATTGATGGGCTTGATCCACACTTCATTTTATCTCCCCTTATACATTATGTGGCAATATCAACTTCCTCAAGGAGAACCTGAGAAGATCAACAGTTTCTATCCACCATAGGAATTGACGGCCCATATTGTTGATTTTCTTGTTAGGGTTTGGCAGATGTAAGAGAGCTTGACCTCATGATTCATATTGAAAATTTTATTGGACAAAAGGTTGTGTTAGTGATGAGCACATTTCTGTGTGAAATCTAGATTATAATGCATGCATTTTTACATATTTAGAATGGAGCTACCTTGGGTTTTACTCATTTTTGTAGGATTTGTATTTTAAAGGCCTTAAGGACTATCAGGTGCCATTTCTCCACTTTTACACGTAAAGAGGTTTTGTTTCTTTTTATGGCTACGAAGAGGATGAAATTCTGAGCAAGATGGACATGTTAGATTAAAAGTACACATTCGTTTTGGCACCCATACACGTGATTATTCTTTTCTGGCAAAAAAAGAATAATGTACCAGAATAGAATCGAGATGCAGATCTAGCCCTTCTGCAATTGTCCTAGGGGTACAAGAGACATTACAAGATGCCAACAAGGATCAATGGATCCCCTTGAGCATTGAAGGCCTTCTCTCTCATACTTTTTGGAGATTTTGTTGAAGATTTCTTGCTTTCCACCTACTTAAAGCATAAGGGGCATGGACAAAATTTCCAACTCAATTAGAAGATTGCCCTAATCGATTCAAGGCAAGGAAGAAAATCATTCAAAGCAAGAGAGGCTGTAAAACGTGAAGAAGAGAGAGAAAATACAAAATAAAGAGAAAAAATAGGAAAAAAAGGCAAGAATAATTGTGGGATTCCCTCTCTCTAATACGATTTCTCTCCTTTTCTCTCTTCTCTCCCCTCCACATTAGCAAAGAGAATCTAAAAATATCCTACCATTAGGAAACCAAATTCAGTGGACTCTCTCTCCCCTATTCCCTATAAAAATCATTCAAGAGGAGAGAGGGTGCATCTTTTACTTCTTTTTTTTTTAGGGTTTTCTTTAGTTCTCTTTCTCTGGTTCTTCTTTAGGTCTTCTTCTCTAACTCTTTGTTTTTGATTTTGTTTCAAGAACTTATGTAATGGATTTTTATTTAATGAATGCAAGTTTTCTTTTTTGTCTTATGGTATTCAATTGTAATTTTGATTTATAGTTCTAGGTGACAAGAACAAAGTGTGGAGCTTCTCTTTTCAAGTTCAGATTTGTCTTCTCTAGTTTATTCCAGATCTGGTTTTTAGGGCTGGTAGTATTTCAAATCTCAACCAAGTTTTCAAGTTCAAGTATTGAAGTTTAGGTAGGTAGGCTTCTTCATAAGTCTTCTCACCCCCTCTCATTCCCTCTTCTTGCTACCCATTCATTCTAAACTTAGGCTTTTAATTTCAGTTTTACTTTGCTATTTTCTCTTTCTCCCAAAGTTCATGGCTAGCCGATGCGTTGGCTCTGCCCCTCCTAGCCATAGAATCATCCTTTTATTTTGGTTTTTACTTTTAGTTATCCCTTTCCTTAAAGCTAAGTAGACAAGCCCTTGTTAAGTAGGGAAGCTTGCATTATTTGCAGTGCACCCCTCGGGCTAAGCAGAGAAACCTACTTGTGTGCCTTTCTCTAGCTTTCTTCCCTTTTGTTAGATTAAACTGTAACGACCCAAGAATACGAAAAGTACTAGACCCGCCCGGGAGATTGGTGAGGTGTTCCCACTAAGAATATCCCACTAAGAATATGGTTAGTACCCGGGGGGTTTGGGAGATCGGTGAGGTTGTGTAAACTTTAGTCCCAAATTGCCTAGGGAGAGATTCCTGGACTAGTAAATAACCTCTAGCTTCCTTAACATAGCACAACGCATTTTAAAGTCTTGAGGCCCACGGGGCAAAGAGGACAATATTGTGCAAGGTTAATGGGGTCGGAGCATTACAAAACACCAAAAAATATGAAAAAATAGGTAAAAGATCTGCACGACACAGAGATTTAATGAGGTTTACACACCAGTGTGGTGTGCTATGTCCTCGGGTGAAGAAGAAGATGTTTCATTATGCATGAGAGAGATTACACCCAAGCAGTGGTGAGAAAACTCACCTTGAAACCCTAGCATGAAAACCCCCTAAAATACAATGATTTTCTCAACAAGACAACAGTACATTATATACTCCAAGTAACAAGTCGACCTATCGGCACAACCCCTTGACTTCCATAACAGATATCAGGAAACTTCCCATTTGGGTCGCCACCAAAATATGTCAGAGCGGGTCAATCTTCAAAACAAGTCAAGAATTCAAGACAAACTTAACAAATCTTCACCTTGGCTTGAATTCTCCTCCAACAAACAAGCAAATAGCTAAAATCTTCATCTTCTCCAATAGCCATCCAAAGGGCTGAACTCAAACACGGCTAACACCAAGTAAGTTCAAGCAATGCTCAAACTTACCAACACACAAAGGTTTAGTCAACATATCAGCTGGATTGTCTTTATTACCAATCTTCAACACTTGAATATTACCTTGAGCAATTATCTCTTTGATAAAATGATACCAAACATCAATGTGCTTCGTCCTCTCATGATACATCAGATCTTTAGTCAAGTGAATAGCACCTTGGCTATCACAATGGACAACAGTCATCCGATAATCCATGCTGAGTTCTCCCAACAAACCTCTAAGACAAATAGATTCTTTAATTGCCTCAGTCACTGCAACTGTAGCCTGTAGCCTCTAAGCATGATCCTTGCTTCAGTAGTAGATAATGCAACTGTAGTCTATAAAGTAGCTTTCCAACTAACTGTACTTCCTCTAAGAGTAAATGCATAGCCTGTGAGTGACATCTTTTTGTTAAGATCACCTGCATAATTTGAATCAACATAACTAGATAAACTATCACCATTCCTCCCAAACTCCAAACAAACACCAGAGGCCCCTTTCAAGTACCTAAGTATCCACTTCACTGCTTTCTAATGAGATTTACCTGGACATGACAAATATCTGCTCACCATACTAACAGCTTGTGAAATGTCAGGATGAGTGTAAACCATAGCATACATAATGGAGCCAAATGCACTAGAGTATGGAACACGTGACATGTACTCCACCTCTTCATTTGTCTTAGGTGATAGAGCAGCTGAAAGTCTAAAATGAGATGCAAGAGGAGTACTTGCAGGTTTAGCCTTTAAGCATGATTCAATACCTTCTCGTGTACTTCTATTGCGATGGCCACTACTTCCCTACTTTTCTATCCCTCTTGATCTCCATACTAAGGATCTTTCTTACTGTCCCCATATCTTTCATCTCAAATTCAGAACTTAATTGTTCCTTCAACCTGTTGACCTTATTCCTGTATTTTACTGTAATCAATATATTATCAACATAAAGTAGTAAATATATGAATGATCCATCAGAGAGCTTTCTGAAATAAACACAACAGTTATATTGACACCTACAATATCTAAAACTAGCCATAACTAAATCAAACCTTTTATACCACTGTCTAGGAGACTGTTTCAAACCATATAGGGACTTCTTCAATAAACATACATGGTCCTCCTTACCTTCAATAAAAAAACCTTTAGTTTGATGTATATAAATCTGTTCTTCTACTTCACCATGCAAGAATGCTGTTTTCACATCAAGTTGCTCAAACTTCAAATTATACATAACAACTAGAGCAAGTAGGACATGAATAGAACTATGCTTAATAACAGGTGAGAAAACATCATTAAAATCAATTCCTTGTACTTAACTGTAGCCCCTTGCAGCCAAACGTGCCTTGTACCTAGCATCTTCAACACCTGAGGTAGATTCCTTCTTCTTGAAGACCCATTTGCAACCAATAATTTTCTTCCCTGTTCTCGGCTTGACAAGCTCCCAAGTCTAATTTTATGAAGACATTTCATCTCCTCATTCATGGAAACCAACCATTTTGTAGAATCAACTGAAGTAATAGCTTCAGAATATATCGTAGACTCACTATTTTCAATTGTATCTACAACAGATAATGCATAAGCAATAAATTCAGTGTACCCATACTTTTGTGGTTTTCTAATATTCTTCCTTGGTCTATCCTTGGCAATGTTGTACTGCTCTTCTTCTTGATTCTCTTGATCACCATCTTCTTCAGTAAAAGTAGACAGCTGAAATGAAATAGATTGTGCTTTGTTTAAAGATGAACCATTAATTTCAAACTCCACCTTATCTTTAGGTTTTCTTAACCTTCATCACAGTGAATAGAAGCTTTTTCCTAGGATGCAACATAGAAGATTCATCAAAAGTAACATCTCTGCTAATAAAAAATTTTAGAGACTTTGGATCAGGACACCACCGCCTGTATCCTTTCACTCCAGATCCATTCCCAAGAAAAATGCATTTCTTGGCCTTAGGTTCCAACTTCCCTTCATTCACATGTGCATAAGTAGGACATCCAAATACTTTAAAATTAGAGTAGTCTGTAGGCTTACCTAACCAAATTTCCTCTGGAGTCTTGCATTCAATAGTTGTGCAAGGAGATCGATTCACCAACAAGGTTACTATGTTAACTGCTTCTACCCAGAACTCCTTGTCCAATCCTGCATTTGATAACATACACCTTGCCTTTTCTAACAAGGTTCTATTTATACGCTCTGCCACTCTATTCTACTGGGGTGTTTTAACAACTGTATGATGTTTTACAATATCTTCATTTTTGCAGAACTTATTAAAGTCACCTTCACAGGACTCTAGGCCATTATCGGTTCTCAACCTCTTAATTTGTTTCCCAGTCTGCTTCTCAAACAAATTCTTTCACTGTTTGAAAGTGACAAATACTTCATTTTTATGCTTTAAGAAATAGACCCAAACCTTCCTAGAGAAATCATCAATGAAAGTAAAAAAATACCTTGCACCAGCCCCCTTTGAAGCAACCCTGGAGGGCCCCCATAGGTCTTAATGAATGTAGTCCAAAGTTCCCTTGGTCCTATGAATAGTAGTACTGAAACAGACTCTCTTCTGCTTCCCAAACACACAATGCTCACAAAACTTTATTTTTCCTGTACTCTGACCACATAACAAACCCCTTTTACTTAATGATGCCATCCCTCTTTCACTTATATGACCTAACCTTATGTGCCATAAATTTATAACATCTGATTTAGACATAGATGATGAAGCTGCTGCAACAAACCCTGTGACTGTAGTACCCTACAACACATATAAACTGCCAACCTTAATTCCTTTCATCAACAAGAGAACACCCTTGCTAATTTTCATGACTCCACCTTCAGCTGTATACTTGCAGTCATTTGAATCAAGAGTGCCTAAACTGATGAGATTCTTCTTCAAATCAGGGATAATCTTGACATTAGACAAGGTTCTGACAATGCCATCATACATCTTGATATTGATCATTCCCATTCCAATAGTCTTACAGGAAGCATTATTTCCCATCAACACAACACCTCGAACTGATTCGTATGTGGAGAACCATTCACGATTGGGACACAAATGGTAGGAACAACCAGAGTCAAGAATCCATTCATCCTGTGATCTGACTCTGTCATCAGTCACCAAAAGTATATCAGACCCACTATCATCTTTAGCAATACTAGTTTCTGCAGAATCATCTCTCTTCTGTTGATTTTGGGCACCACCATCTGCTTTTTGCTTATTTAAAAGCATATAGCATTCATATTTAATATGCCCCTTTTTCTTATAGTAATTATAGGTTAAATTTTTGTGCTTAGATTTTGATCTAACCTTCTGTTTATCACCATCTGAACCCCTTTCATTTGTTCTCCCTTTAGCTACCAATCCAACACCATGAGATTTATTTATAGACATCAACTCATCATCAATCTCCTGCTTACTTTATAGATTCGTTTTGACATCCTCAACAGAGATTGTCTCTCTACCATAAATCATGGTACCCTAAAATGCTTATAAGATGGAGGCAGAGAACATAACAATAATGGGGCCAAAATCTTCATCGTCTATTTTAACATCTATCCTTTTCAAATCAATAACAATAGAATTAAATTCAGATATATGGGATTTAATGGAAGTACCTTCACCCATATGAAGGGTATACAGTTGTTGCTTCAATCTCAACCTATTAGTGAGGGATTTATTGAGGTAGAAATTCTCTAACTTCACCCATAACTCTGCAGTCATTTTCTCTTAGAGAACTTCCTATAGAACATCATTCAAAAGACACAATTGAATAGCTGAAAGGGCTTTATCATCCAACTCATTTCAATCATCATCGGTCATAGTTGTAGGTTTCTTCATCTTTCCAAATAGGATTTTCTTCAAACCTTGCTGTGTAAGAATAGTCATCATTCAAATTTTTCATAAACTAAAACTATTGTTTCCACTGAACTTATCAATATCGTATTTCATTGAAGCCATGGATCGAAGTAACCCAAAGCTCTAATACTAGTTTGTTAGATCAAACACTAAGAAATACAAAAATAAATAGACAAAAGATTTACACGACATAGAGATTTAATGAGGTTTAAACACCAGTGTGGTATGCTATGTCCTCGGGTGAAGAAGAAGATGTTTCACTATGTAGGAGAGAGATTACACCCAAGCAGCGACGAGAAAACTCGCCTTGAAACACTAGCATGAAAAATCCCCTAAAATACAATAACTTTCTCAACAATGCAACAATACATTATATACTTTAAGTCATGGGTCGACCCATCGGGTTAGGATGGATCCGGTCTGCCCAAGCCCTCTGCTTCCATCACAGATCTCAGAAAAATTATCATTCGGGCCACCACTAAAATATGTCGAGTAGGTCAGTCTTCAAAACGGGTCAAGAATTTGAGACAAACTTAACACCTTTTAATTTTAGCACTTTTTCTTTTCCCTTTACTTTATTACTTTACTTTATCTCATCCCTTTACTTTATTGCCTTTTATTTCAGCACTTTTACTTTCACTATTTACTTTTTATTTGTGTGGTTTGAAGCATTTAAATTCCTAGATGAGTTGGTTAGGACCTTTTTAGAGGCATTTGTTTAGGGTGGTAGTTAGAAATAGATCACCATAATTAATATGTACACTTTCGCATTACTAAAAGAAGCCTAAAATAAAGTGGCTGCTCTCCTTGTGTTTGACCCGTTAGCTGCACTGATCCATATGCTTGTGGTTACTTTTAAATATCAAACAAAATTTTGGCACCATTGCCGGGGAGACAATTCCATGTTATTTTTCACTTTAGTAAATTGTAATGTTTTGTTTTCCTTTTTCTTTCATTATTTATTGAATTCCTGAGAAGAACAACTTACAATAATAGTTGTATCGGTGGAGGTTGCCAAGCCTCACAGTATGATAAAGATAGGTTTCGCCTTGTAGCAGTACCTTAGGAATCGAGCAACCCTGGATCCCTGCAGGTAAGCTCACAAAAAGCCAAAAAAGAAACCAAAAATATTTTTCATTCTTTTGTGTTTGTGGTTTGTCTTATTCCAATAGTGTTCTATTATATAAGTGCTGGGTGGGTATGCAACATTGAGAATCAGTTAGAAAGAAGAGATCCAACAAGTAGGGGCCTTATACATATACTCTCTTTAGTACCTTTCAATATGGGAGACCAACAACAATACCCTCCATCTAAATCTCTGAAAGATAGATTCTACCCTGCTAGAGCAACCCAACCTTCCTGTATAGTTCTACCACAAGCCCAGGGCAATAATTTTGAGCTCAAATCTCAGTACATCACTATGTTGACCCATTTTCATGGGCTGCCCTCTGAAGATGCATACCTATTCCTTATGAAATTTGAGGAGGTTTATGTTCTAATTAAGGTCCAACAATTGACTGATGATGCTATAAAATTAAGGTTCATAAGTTTTGCACTCAGGGACCAAGCTAAGAAATGGCTCTATGGTCTACCTACCAATTCCATTATCACATGTGATCAGTTTACTGTAGTCGTCTTGAAAAGTTCTTTCCTTTGCATAGAACCAACAAACTTAGGAGTGACATTCTTCAATTTAGACAGAAACCTAGAGAGTCATTCTCCAAATTTATGGAGAGATTTAAGGACCTCCTTCAGGAATGCCCTCACTATCGAATTGATGCATGGCATCGTTGTCAAATCATTTATGAGGGCATATGTTAGAGTCAATGGTTTTACATCTTTTACAGATGAAGACGAAGCTAGGAACTTTTTGCTTGAATTGGCTGAGAAAATCAGAGAATGGGAGTTTACTCAAGAAATTGAGAGGACAAATAAGGGTTACCTTGTAGAAGGTGTTGTGGCCAAAGAGGCTCAACTTGAGAGTATTATCAAGCGACTTGAAGCCATAGTAGTCAAAGGATCTACCCAACTGAACCAAATAAATCATTCTGTGCCTATGTGATGGAGGAGTGCCCTAATATTTCTAGTGTGAATGGTTTGAATGTAGGTCTTGAAAATGTGAATGCCATGTCCCAAAACAACCCTTATAGTCAGACCTATAATCTAGGATGTAGGAACCATCCTAACTTCTCTTGGAATTAAGCCAATAATCAAGCATATCTTAATTTTCAACCCTTGAGTCAAGGGCAGTTTGTTCCCCAACAAGCCAATCAAAGGAACATGTCCCTCAATTAACAGAACAATTTTAGGATCCCCACTCAATCTGCTATTCCACTACCTCTTGTAAATTAACCTCCAAGATTTATGAGAGGAGGTGGTGATTTGGCTCGGTTTTTTTCTTTAGAGAAAAGCATGGAACTTCTCATGAGTACTTTTATGACAAGCCAACATAACATGGAGGAGCAAATCTCCCAACTTGCTAATGTTTTATATGAAAGGGAAAAAAGGAAGATGCCTAGTCAGCCTGAGCCAAATCCCAGGAATGTGAATATGAATCATCAACCAGTTCCAAATTAGTTGAATTTAATTCGAAAGAGTCCACAACAAGAGCCCTCCAATCATTGTAAGACACCCAATATGTCTTATTCCCTATTGATTTCATTGTTTTAGACACCCAGCTTGTCCCTTCCATAATAGATCAAATCCCAATCATTTTGGGTAGACCATTTCTTGTTACCAGCAATACCTTAATTAGTTACAAGAATGGTCTGATGAAGCTTTCCTTTGGCAATACTTCAGTGGACTTTAATGGCTTTAGGTTAGGCAAGCAACCTCATTTATATGAAGAAGAAGTTCATATGCTCCAGGAAATCTTAGATTCCATTGACACATATTTTGATATTGATTTTGATTATGGATTTCAAGAGTGTATGGAACAATTGGGTGATTTTGATGAGGAAATTATGTCTAAGGTTTGGAGTCTCCAACTACCTATAGAGCCCATTGGACCCTTGTCTACTTCAATGCCCAAGGCCTCCATTGTTGAGCCTCCTAAACTTGAGTTGAAGGAGTTGCCTTCTAATCTTAAATATGATTTTTTGGGAGAGGATTGTTGTGATACCCTACTTTCTAAACCTGGTCTAATTACACGGTTGACCCGGTTTAACCATGCAGGACCCGAACCAGAGGGGGTTAAGGCAAGTTCCTTATGGACCATGATGGCAAGGGTGACTTTGAACATAGGTTGGCCAGACAAGTCCGAGTCAGTGCCAGAGGAGACGGGTGTACCCAAGCCGTGCACATGCACGTATTATAAGGCCATGTACGGGTAATGCTGGTATGTAGCCGTATCCTAAAGTGCATATGTATAATATACCTTGTGCCGAGAGCGAGATACATGTCGAGAGTCGAATCCCATCAAAAATCCCACTTGTTAGTTAATTTTTGGCTCTCAGGTGGGTGGTCACAGGCGGGCGCATCGGCCCATCTGAGTGACCCACCCATGTGGTTAATGGATATTTTAAAAAGGTATAAATAACATTTCTTTTGGTTTTCATTTTCTCATTATTACACTAAAGAGTTGGTGAGAAGAGTAAAGAGGAGAGAGAAAAGAAGGGAGAAAAGAGAACGGAGAAGAAGAAAGGGGAAGGAAGAGGAAGAAGAAATGGATTTAAGTGGCACCAAGGTTTGTTCTTCCCATTTTGACGCTGGAAGAGTGATCCCCAACACTAGATCTACGATTGGAGGTGAGCAAAGGCTATGTTTCTTAAACTTTCACCAAACCCAAGTAAAACCCTTGATTTGGGTAGAGTTCCTTGAGGTCTTGTAAATCCCCCTTGAGATGATGAATCTAAGGTTTAATAGATGGTCTATGTGTTGATTTTGAAGGATTTGAAGAAGTGTTTACAAGATTGGAGAAGCATTGGTGATTTCCTAAGCTAAGAAGTGATTTTGGGGTTTTTGAAAGAGTTATTGAGCAAAGAAGGTAAGATGGCTCTTCAATCCTTAAATCTAACTTAGATCTAGGTTAGAATCATCTTACAAGACCTTGAATTTGTGGAAAATATGATTGAAAAAGCTCCATTTGATTTCCCAAAGATTGGGAAAAGTTTCAAGGAAAAAGGCATTTTTTTGCCCTCTCAGGTGGGCGGGGACCGGTGGGCCGAATAGCCCACCTAAGAAGACCGGTGGGCCGAATAGCCCACCTAAGAAGACCGGTGGGCCGAGATCGGTGGGCCGAATAGCCCGCCTGAGAAGGTAGGCCCACGGTTCCTACCGGTGGGCCTAGACCGGTGGGCCAAGCAGCCCGCTTGAGAAGATCGACGGGCCGGGACCGGTGGGCTGTCCGACCCACCCGAGAGGCCCCCAACGTGATTTTTGTGTCCGAATGGACCCAAAACGGACGTGCAACCTTCTTTTATGATTCTAAACATGATTTAACCATTGAATTTTATTAGTTTTGACCCCAAAGTGGTGAAATGCTAACCCCATTCACTTATGATAGGTTCACCAAAATTTATATTTCTCGCGCTGGGTCTCACCCGTACCGGGCGTGAGTCTTTGTACACAACAAGTAAGTGGGGAGAGGACGTTTGACCTTATTTTAAGGCTTGTTTGGCATCATTCAATTGTATCTAGACTAGCCATGTCATCATGTAAAATTATGTGTAGCTTAGTCATCCTCATATGATTGGACATGTGTTGTGTTTTACTTCCTCAATGCTAAATGGTTGATGTGCTTATGTGATGAATGATGGGATCACTATGCATGATGCATTATTAGAATAGATGCCATAGTCGGCTTGGAAACGAGTGCATTAGTGGCCCGTGGAATGGGACGCGGTGGTACTATGCAATCGTACTATGTCATATAGGAGCATGCGGTTTAGGGTTATTATCTTCCCATGCTACGACCCCAACAGGGGTTGAGGTGTTGGGTTATCACGTGGGGGGAAGAAGTGGTCACGGGTGTCGGGTCATTGTGGTGGTTAGACATACGCCCAGCTGGTCGTTAGGATAGTCGGCAACCTCAGTGGTATATTCAAGAGGGCCAATCGTACTGCTTTTAAATTGCTGGAGTCAGCACCTTTACTTTCTATCATTTACTTTTATGTTGAGAGCCGGTAGTCAGTACGCTTTAATTTTCTGAGTACTCATGGTGGTCCTTCTCTGACAGCCCTATGGGCGTATCGCGGGATGGAGTTCGCGGCTCGTACTCGAAGCATACGCGCACTGTGGTTGTAGTAGTACCAAACCAAAGACTTAGTAATGTTGTTTAGGTGGATGAGATTTAAAATGAATTGCATAACATATAGTGCATATGGATGTGATTGTTGTGTGGTCCTTTTTTTCACTTACTGAGGTAGTGAGCTCATCCCATGTGCACACCTCTTTTAGATGATTTTGCATGTCACCAGCCTGAAGATCAAGGGTCGGGCGCCATAGTTAAGTTTTTCGATGAGGATTGGTGGGTCCCCGAGGAGTATGAGCACGGTACGGATTGCACGTGCAAGGGCTGTGCTACGAGATCGCAGTATTGACGCCATATAGGGTTTTACTTTTTGATTCTTTCGGTGACCCCTTTTTGTGTACTTGATACGTGAATTGTTATTCTTTTTGAGTAAATATCATGCCTGCGGGCCCACATGTATTTATCTATATACTACAATTTAGGTATCAAGTATATTGGGGGTACTTACAGGTAAATTAACTCTTCTGCTAAACTTTTGAATGTTTATCTTAGATGTGTGTATGCTGTGGTTGGGTACTGTATCAGATGATCCTGGCAGGTTTGGGTTTACCGGAGTTAACCCGGTCACCGGTCCGATTCTGTGTGAACGGGGTGTGACAACGGTGGTATCAGAGCCTGATGCTCTATACACTCACATCATACCATTTAGACCCCATAGAATCTTTAATAGGAAATGGGATTGGATAAATGTAAAAACTTTAAAGAGTTAAAGCCAAAAAAAAAATAAAAAAATAAAAAAATAAATAATAATAATGGTTGCATTTAGTTATTGCATTTCTTGGCATGCATGAGAGAAAGTTTGCTTGGGATAAATAAAAGATTAGTTATTTGATTTCATAACCCATCGAGTACGGATTTAACGAAATTTTGGCAATATAACGACGCTAAAACAAGATTTCCCAAATTTTTCATACATAAGCGCCTGATAGACAACATATATATACAAATAAGCGTAATCGATTAAGACTAACTAACGTTGTTACAACTAAATTACAATAAGTTATCAAACATACAAAACTAACAACAAGTCACCAACAACATCACAACACCATACTAGCAAGTCCAATTACCGAGAAGAGTACAAAAAAAATATATAATAATAATATAAACAACATAGAGACAAGTAAAAAGCTGATTTAGATGAGCGAACTAAGTCCTCAGAGACCCTCATCATCGTCTAACTCTACTACTCCATCCCTCCTAGGCCTCGATCTAACATTGAGCCGACAGTCGTAGTAATCAAACCTTGAGTTCACTAGTTATACATCCCTCCGAAGTCAGGAAAAATATGCTAAAATAGCATTGGCCATTGTGTCCAAATCCTCGCCCAATCTTAGGAAGGAACTCTCTAATGTAGCCTACCTTTCTAAGATATTTTCCTCTCTAGTAGCACTCTCATCTAGTTTTCTCAGAAGCTGATCTTGCCCATCTTTCAAGGCCCTCATAGTAGTCATCATACTCTCAAAGTCAAATGCACCACTCTCAGGTGGCGGGGCTCTATACTGTGGGCCTGGAGCCCTCGTAAAGTTAGGATCAGCATCTCTCGAATCAAGAGGCTCCTCCTCGAATTGAGGAACATAATCCTCATCCTCCTCACTAATTTCCTCCTCCTCCATGGGGACATCCTCCCTGTGGGCATTCCTCCTGTCCCTGCCTCTTTGAGCTCCTGCTCTCTGAGGTACATCCATAAGAGCTTGGAGACCCATCCTTTGTAGGTTTCCCCCGTCAAATTTGTCCGTTGGAGTTTTTCCCTCCTCACCACTCAAATCCACCCCAAAGAACTCAAAGATCCTGGTGAGGGTCCTACCATATGGGAAACCTCTATCCTTAGGGTGTGTGGTATGATGCTCCATAGTCTTAAGCATGACGTAGGGCAAGCATAAGTGCTCGGCACCTCCCTCCAAGGCCTTATAGATGCAGAACTTGGTTGCGATGACCCCTCTAGGGAGTAAATAAAACTGAACCAAGCGAGCAAATACACGAGCCTCCGGGTAAAATGTCATCTCAGAATCCGGATGTACCTTGCTACCATAAATGGTCTTGTAAATGTGGTCCTACGTCTCCGAACTTAAGGATGGGTCCGCGGGCTTACTCCTTGGGGGACTGTAGAATTGATGCCCAACTGATGAAATATTTAAAATACTAGCAAGGGTGTCCACAGTCAAGCGAATGTTCACCCCCTTCACCATGCTGGTGATTGAGTACTCCCCATACTGGTAAGAGACCTCCAAATTACAGTAGAATCTCTGAACCAGTTGTTCATAGCATGGACGATCGATGTTAAGGATGGACTGCCAACCTAGTGCAGTGAATCTCTCTTGAAGTTGGATCTTGCTGAAATCACTAATTACCACAGTCTTCTCCATCATCACAGACCTCTTTAGAAAGGTCTACCAATTGGTTGCCGCCCCCAAACTTCGGAAGAGTCCCTCATCATAGTCTAAAGGATCGATGGAGGCATGTCCTTGTCGCCTTGTGCAAAGGGCTGAGAAACTAGTCCCTACACTTTTCCATTTAGAAGTTATGGTCCTACGTCGATTGGAAGAGAATGCGGGTTCCTTGCCCTTGCGAGAAGACATCCTAGTAAGAAAAGAGAAGGGATAATAATAAGTAAGGATGTTGCATAACAAAGGAAGCAAATAGGTGGGTGAGCAAGCATATGTAAATGCACCTAAATACATAATGTGGATTATTATAGAAAGAGAAGTGGTTAAACCATGGAAAAATGAATAGGAGGAAGCCCCCAAAACATGACATCCACTAGCATGTTGCAAAATAGAAGAGTAACAAAGGCGTATAAAGCATGGCAAGTGAGAAGTGATGGAAAACCCCAAATTTCAATGTGCAAGTTCAATCTAAGAAAATGAAAAATCCCATAATAGTGTAGAACTTGAAGCTTACATGTCTATGAATGAAATGCCTATCATTATACAATCAAGATTATGCAAAGAAATTTTCTATTATGACATTGAGGTGCAAGGAATGAAAGAGATTCAAGTTGTCCACAAGTATGAAATGATGTGAAGAGAATCATAGAAACCCATAATTTTTTTTTCATGAAACCCAACACAAAAGAGATGGATTTTCATGGAAAAGAGATGGATTTTCATGAGAAAGAGATGGGATTGCAAGCATATACAAGTTTCCATGATCTCTCCAACATTGTAAGTGCAAATCAAGGATAAGAAATTTCATTTGAGTAGTTGGGGAAAAAGGGGTAGTGATAAAAAAAAAACCCCAAATTGGAGAAATTAGGGCATGGTTTGGGATTTTCTCTCATAGATTGGGTAGCAAAGCCCAAAACTATGAATGAGTCACAAAGGAAGCATCATATTCTCATGGAATGATTGTTCTATGGAAAGAAACATGAAAAAGATCAAGATTGAGGAGTATAAATGGATTCAACCTCCAAAATACATGTTCCAAGAAGAGAAATGGAGAAGAGACTTACTTGAGAGTGAAAGGAGCTTGGATCTTCCAAAAATCCGGGAATCGTTGAGTGAAATCGCGAGTGGACGCGCCAAGAACCTCCCAAAAATTGCCCCAAGTAAGCCAAGAGAAGGAATGGGAGAAAGAGGAGGAAACAGGGGCTTAAAAGCCCCTGTGCGTTTTCTGCCTCGGGTTGGACCGGTGGGCCCGACCCGAGCTGCCCGTCGGTGGTAGCCCGCCAGTTGGGAGAAAAACACAAAAAAAGTGGGAGATTTCTATATATATATATATATATATAAAATTGATATGTAATAAGGGAAAAAAAAAGAGGAGTCGAGTGGGACCATCGTCCTACTTGTCGAAGCACTAGCACCATATTTTCGGGATTAAGCTGTGGCTAGTTGCAAGACATCATACACTATAATACCCCGTGTGTTGGCATATGATTATGTGCCAATGTAAATTCTAAGGTACTTAACCAATGTTTGTGTATGGTATGTTCCAGATGCAAGGACACGATGGTACGTACTAGATCCGGTAGCAATGCACGAGGTACCTCACGTGGTCCTCGCCCGGTCGGTCGACCACCAAATCCTAGAAGGTCCCGCTCTGTGGGGCAAACCCCACTCCCACAACCTCAAGAAACCTTTGATCAGGGTGTGGCACAAAGGGACCCACCTGTGACTACACTTTCGAATCCTCCACCGGTCATCACTCCGGGTGATGTTGCAACCATAATCCAGCAGTCACAACAAGCCTTCCAGCAACAAATGCTCCAGCAGCAACAGATATTTATGACTGCTATATAGCAATACTTAGACCTTCCTCAACCCGGTTAACATCCACGGATAATTAATCCATATGACCCACCTGTAGGGTCTGATATGGGGCCACAAGCTGGAGGTATACCTCCAATTCTGCCACTCAGCATTCCTCCGTATATGGTGCCCCCTCCATACCCTTGCTATCCGGTATATGCACCCAATTACCCGCCGATAAATAATACGTCAAGGGTAGTGAAATATTTTAAGAGGAATTTGCCACCTGTATTCTCTAAGGTGGGAAGTGATCCTCTAGAGCCGGACCAGTGGATCCAAGAGTTGGAAAAGATATTTGAGGTAATTGAGTGCACTGAGGCACAAAAGCTTATTTGTGCGGGGCTGCAACTCAAGAATGAAGCCAACTCTTGGTGGCAAGCCTCTATGTCTATATTGTTGGCCGCACATCCGAAACCCACATGGGAGCAGTTCAAGGAGTTGTTTTTTGCCAACCATTACCCTCGTAGCTTTAGAGACCGTAAAGAGATGGAATTCATGGCCTTAACTCAAGGGAATAAGACTATCCTTGAGTATCAGCAGAAGTTTGAATGCTTGTTCCATTTTTCCCTTAAGCATATGAGGTCAGCTGAAGAAAAGGCTGCAAGATTTCTGAAGGGATTAAAGGCATCTATTGGGTTAGTGCTCGAGGTCTTAGATTTGACAGATTATAGCCAGATTGTGCAAAAGGCTAAGACCATGGAAGATAAGCAGAAGGGAGAACAATCCCTCACACCTGGATTGTGGGAGAGGACTAATCCATTTCTGGACATGGGCAACTCATCTTAGGTATACCATGGGTCGTATAGTTTTGCGCCTACATATAGACAGCCCTATAGGCCATCTGGCTACCTTCCTCGACCAGCTGGTGGTTCGGGCTCTACATCTTTTTGCCCAAACACTAGTATGGTGCCTACAGTCACAAGGCCACCCCGTCCCCCATCCGCATCAGGTCAAATGCAGAGGGGCCCTGCCCCAGTTTCGGCGTCACGGGTCCGTTGCTACAATTGCCACAGTTTTGGGCATTTTGCCAAAGACTGTCGAGTTAGACCAGCCTTACCCTGCAGTCAGCACTCTGCGTACAGACCTCCCTTAACTCGGGGGAATCAACAGCAAGGAAGAATGTATGCCTTATCAGCTGAGGAAGCTGAGGCTAGCATGAAAGTGGTAGCAGGTACATTCTAATTTAATATTTCCCTTATGCTAAATGTTGATAACCTACTGTACTTATATACATTGTTGCACTAGGTGTTCTACCTATATCGGGTATACCAGCCTATGTCTTGTTTGATTCAGGAGCTACACACTCATTCATATCTAAGAGAGTTGCTGAGAAACTTGGTATGTCACCCAGGACACTAGATCATGAGATGATTGTTAGTATGCCTACTGGCAAAGTTACATAGTTAAAGGAGGTGTATAGGCCATGCCCAGTGGAAATCAGTGGGAAGAAATTGGATGCACAACTCATTAAATTCAACATGTAGACTTTTGACGTTATACTGGGCATTGATTGGTTGTCGGCCCATCGAGCTAATGTGATGTGTGCCGAAAAATTAATTAGGGTGACAGATGATGAAGGAAAAGAATTGGTATACCAAGCAGATAAAATGAAACGGACTAGAAAGGTCCTCGTCTCCGCTCTTCAAGCGGTAAAGTTGTTGGAAAGTGGATGTCAGGGTTACTTAGCATCGGTACTTAATGTTGATGCAAAGGTTACACCTATAGAAGAGGTAAAGGTGGTTAAAGAATTTCCCGATGTCTTTTCAGATGATCTCATGCATCTACCACCTGATAGAGAGTTGGAATTTGCCATAAATTTGATTCCTGGAGCAGCTCCAGTGTCTAAAGCTCCCTACAGGATGGCACCAGCCGAATTGAAGGAGTTATAGATGCAGTTGCAAGAATTATTGGAGAAGGGATTTATTCGCCCAAGTGTTTCACCTTAGGGTGCCCCAGTATTGTTTGTTAAGAAGAAGGATGGCAGCTTGTGTATGTACATCGATTATCGGGAATTGAATAAGCTAACCATTAAGAACCGGTATCCATTGCCACGCATTGATGATTTGTTTGACCAACTACAAGGTACAAAGGTATTTTCAAAGATAGACCTTAGATCAGGCTATTATCAGCTCAAGATAAAGAGCGGCGACATACCCAAGACAACGTTCAGGACTCAGTATGGTCACTATGAGTTCCTAGTGTTATCTTTTGGGTCAACCAATGCACCGACAACATTCATGGATTTAATGAATCGAGTATTTCACGACGTCCTTGATAAATGGGTAATTATTTTTATTGATGACATCTTGATCTACTCTAAGACAGAAGAGGAGGACATTCAACACCTGAGGATGGTATTATAGAGGCTGAGAGAACAACAATTGTTTGCCAAATACAGTAAATGTGAATTTTGGCTTGAGCAAGTTGGATTCCTGGGACACGTAGTGTCTAAGGCCGGAATCGAGGTGGATCCTGATAAGGTGTAAGCAATAATAGAGTGGGAAAGCCCTAAGAATGTTACTGAAATTTGAAGTTTCTTGGGTTTGGCTGGATACTACCAGCGCTTCATTGAGAATTTTGCTCGGATTTCAGCACCAATAACTAAGTTAACCAAAAAGGGTGTGAAATTTGAATGGGTAGAGGAATGTGAGAAGAGTTTTCAGGAATTGAAGAAAAGGTTGGTGTCGACCCCTGTGTTGACCATCCCTGAAAGCGCAGGTGGAATGACAGTCTACACTGACGCTTCTAAGGTTGGGTTGGGTTGTGTTCTCATGCAACGCAGAAAGGTGATAGCGTACGCATCCCGATAACTAAAGGAATATGAGAAGAACTACCCCACTCATGACTTGGAACTAGCCACAGTCATTTTTGCCCTAAAGATTTGGCGACATTATTTGTATGGGGAGAAGTGCGAGATATACAGTGATCACAAGAGCCTTAAGTACTTTTTCACCCAAAGAGATTTGAGCATGAGGCAGAGGAGATGGCTCGAGCTCATGAAGGACTATGACTGTGACATTCAGTATCATCCTGGTAAGGCTAATGTAGTGGCAGATGCATTGAGTCGGAAGGCACAGACTGTGTCACTCTCATACTTAGTAGTCAGCCCACCACTCGTACAAGAGGCGATGCTAATGGATGAAACCCTCTTATATGAAGGAGCAACCTTAGAGCTTAAACATCAACTAGAAAACCTTAAATGGTTGACTATATCCCTGGCAGCTCTATAGGTGCATCCGTCCATTAGGCAAGAGGTGATAGTGAAACAACCTTTGGATCCTGAGTTGCAACGGATCAGAATTAAGATTCAAGATCAAATAATAAACGACCTTGATTTCGCTTTAGCCAGCGATGGGGCATTATTGTTTCGAGGTAGGTTGTGTGTGCCTGATGATTTGGAGATACAAGCCAAGATAGTGTGGGAAGCACATAGCTCCGAGTACTCACTCCACCCAGGAAGTACAAAGATGTATAAAGACCTTAAACAAAATTACTGGTGGCCAAGCATGAGAATCACAATAGCCCTATATGTGGCGACTTGTCTTATATGCCAAAAAGTAAAAGCTGAGAGGCATCGACCTTATGGTACTCTTCAGCCATTCCCAGTACCAGACTGGAAGTGGGATAGGATTACAATGGACTTTGTCACTGGACTACTATGCACACCTAAGGGGATGGATGCGATATGGGTGATAGTTGATCAGCTTACTAAGACTGCTCATTTCATTCCCATCAAGACCAATTTCTCTATGGCCAAGTTAGCACAACTTTATGTGGATAACATAGTGCGCTTGCATGGAGTGCCAGTGAGCATTGTGTCAGATAGGGACCCAAGGTTCACTTCCAGATTTTGGAAAAGCTTCCAGCATGCTTTGGGATCACAATTGAATTTGAGTACTGCTTTCCACCCACAGACTGATGGTCAGTGAACCATACAGATATTAGAAGACATGCTCAGGGCATGTACAATGGAAATGTGTGGTAGTTGGGAAGAATATATAGCCCTTATAGAGTTTATCTATAACAACAGTTACCAAGCTACAATTGGGATGGCTCCATATGAGGCATTATATGATAGGAAGTGTAGAACTCCTCTGTATTGGAATGAGGTAGGTGAACGCCGAATGTTGGGATGACTTGTGACAAGGTCGATGTTATTTGAGAAAGGATTAAGGCAGTTCAGTCACGTCAAAAGAGCTATGCAGACAACCGCAAGAAAGACATTGAGTTTTAAGCAGGAGAAAAGGTGTTTCTCAAGATTTCTCTTACTAAAGGGTTACAAAGATTCCATAGAAAGGGTAAGTTGAGCCTGAGATACATTGGCCCATTTGAGATTTTAACTCGGGTTGGCTCAGTAGCCTACATGCTTGCTCTGCCACCTTCTCTTGGGAATGTTCATAATGTATTCCATGTATCCATGCTGAAGCGATACGTTCACGATCCGTCGCATGTATTACCCATGGAACCAGAATATCTAGAAGCTGATATGACCTATACAGAGCAGCCAGCTGAAATCTTGGACCGAAAAGTGAAAACCCTTCGCAACCGCTCTATTTCCTTCGTAAAGGTGTGATGGGCTAATCATTCACTTGAAGAAGCATCTTGGGAGAAAGAGGATGAAATCCAAGCCAAGTACCCTCATCTTTTCGAACAACCAGGTACGCCAATTTTGAGGACAAAATTTTTAAAAAGGGGGGGTAAATGTGATACCCTACTTTCTAAACCTGGTCTAATTACATGGTTGACCCTGTTTAACTATGCAGGACCCGAACCAGAGGGGGTTAAGGCGAGTTCCTTATGGACCATGATGGCAAGGGTGACTTTGAACACAGGTTGGCCAGACAAGTCCGAGTCAGTGCCAGAGGAGACGGGTGTACCCAAGCCGTGCACATGCACGTATCATAAGGCCATGTATGGGTAATGCTGGTATGTAGCCGTATCCTAAAGTGCATACGTATAATATACATTGTGCTGAGAGCGAGATACATGTCGAGAGTCGAATCCCATCAAAAATCCCACTTATTGGCTAATTTTTGGCTCTCAGGTGGGTGGTCACAGGTGGGCGCATCGGCCCACCTGAGTAACCCACCCATGTGGTTAATGGATATTTTAAAAAGGTATAAATAACATTTATTGTGTTTTTCATTTTCTTATTATCACACTAAAGAGTTGGTGAGAAGAGTAAAGAGGAGAGAGAAAAGAAGGGAGAAAAGAGAACGGAGAAGAAGAAAGGGGAAGGAAGAGGAAGAAGAAATGGATTTAAGCGGTGCCAAGGTTTGATCTTCCCATTCCGACGCTGGAAGAGTGATCCCCAACACGAGATCTACGATTGGAGGTGAGCAAAGGCTATGTTTCTTAAACTTTCACCAAACCCAAGTAAAACCCTTGATTTGGGTAGAGTTCCTTGAGGTCTTGTAAATCCCCCTTGAGATGATGAATCTAAGGTTTAATAGATCGTCTATGTATTGATTTTGAAGGATTTGAAGAAGTGTTTACAAGATTGGAGAAGCATTGGTGATTTCTTAAGCTAAGAAGTGATTTTGGGGTTTTTGAAAGAGTTCTTGAGCAAAGAAGATAAGATGGCTCTTTAATCCTTAAATCTAACTTAGATCTAGGTTAGAATCATCTTATAAGACCTTGAATGTGTGAAAAATGTGATTGGAAAAGCCCCATTTGATTTTCCAAAGGTTGGGGAAAGTTTCAAGGAAAAAGGCATTTTTTCGCCCTCTTAGGTGGGCTGGGACCGGTGGGCCGAACAGCCCACCTAAGAAGACCGGTAGGCTGGGACCGGTGGGCCAAACAGCCCGCCTGAGAAGGTAGGCCCTTAGTTCCCACCGGTGGGCTGGGACCGGCGGGCCGAACAACCCGCCTGAGAAGATCGTTGGGCCGGGACCGGTGGGCCGAACAACTCACCTGAGAAGACCAGTGGGCCATGACAGGTGGGCTGTCCGACCCACCCGAGAGGCCCTCAACGTGATTTTTGTATCTGAATGGACCCAAAACGGACATGCAACCTTCTTTATGATTCTAAACATGATTTAACCATTGAATCTTATTAGTTTTGACCCCAAAGTGGTGAAATGCTAACCCCATTCACTTATGATAGGTTCACCAAAATTTATGTTTCTCGCGCCGGATCTCACCCGTACCGGGCGTGAGTCTTTGTACACAACAAGTGGGGAGAGGATGGTTGACCTTATTTTAAGGCTTGTTTGACATCATTAAATTGTATCTAGACTAGCCATGTCATCATGCAAAAGTATGTGTAGCTTAGTCATCCTCATATGATTGGACATGTGTGTTGTGTTTTACTTCCTCAATGCTAAATGATTGATGTGCTTATGTGATGAATGATGGGATCACTGTGCATGATGTATTATTAGACTAGATGCCATAGTCGGCTTGGAAACGAGTGCATTGGTGGCCCGTGGAATGGGACGCGGTGGCACTATGCAATCGTACTATGTCATATAGGAGTATGCGGTTTAGGGTTATCATCTTCCCGTGCTACGATCCTTCCCAACAGGGGTTGAGGTGTTGGGTTATCACTTGGGGGGAAGCGGTGGTCGAGGGTGTCGGGTTGCTGTGGCGGTTAGACATATGCCCAGCTGGTCATTAGGACAGTCAGCAACCTCAGTGGTATATTCAAGAGGGTCAATCGTACTGCTTTTAAATTGCTAGAGTCAGCACCTTTACTTTCTGTCATTTACTTTTATGTTGAGAGCCGGTAGTCAGCATGCTTTACTTTTTCGAGTACTCATGGTGGGCCTTCTCCGACAGCCCTATGGGCGTATCGCGGGATGGAGTTCGTGGCTCGTACTCGGAGCATACACGCATTGTGGTTGTAGTAGCACCAAACCAAAGACTTAGTAATGTTGTTTAGGTGGATGAGATTTAAAATGAATTGCATAGCATATAGTGCATATGGATGTGATTGTTGTGTGGGTTGTTGTGTGGTCCTTCTTTTCACTTACTGAGCTAGTGAGCTCATCCCACGTGCGCACCTCTTTTAGATGATTTTGTAGGTCACCAGCCTGAAGATCAAGGGTCGGGCCCCACAGTTGAGTTTTTCGATGAGGATTGGTGGGTCCCCGAGGAGTATGAGCAAGGTACAGATTGCACGTGCGAGGGCTATGCTGCGGGACCGCAGTATTGACGTCGTACAAGGTTTTACTTTTTGATTCTTTTGGTGACCCCTTTTTGTGTACTTGATATGTGAATTGTTATTCTTGTTGTATAAATATCATGCCTGCGGGCCCACATGTATTTATCTATACATTATAATTTGGGTATCAAGTATATTGGGGGTATTTACAGGTAAATTAAGTCTTCTGCTAAACTTTTGAACGTTTATCTTAGATGTGTGTATGCTGTGGTTGGGTACTGTATTAGATGATCCTAGCAGGTTTGGGTTTACCGGAGTTAACCCGGTCACCGATCCGATTCTGTGTGAACAGGGTGTGACAATTGTACTGTTCCAGTTGTTATTGCTTTTGATTTAACTTCTAGTCAGGAGGAGGAGTTGATCAAGCTGTTAAGGGAAAATAAGGAAGCCATAAGATGGACCATGGCTGACATCAAAGGAATTAGCCCTTTTATTGTTGAACATCATATTCATATCATTGAGGGGTCCAAACCTTCAATAGAACCCCAGAGAAGAGCTAACCCAATGATGAAGGAAGCCATGCAAAAAGAAATTTTAAAGTGGATAGATAATAGAATCATTTATCTCGTTTCTGACAGTAAGTGGGTAAGTCCAGTTCAAGTTGTGCCAAAGAAATCTGGAATTATTGTAGTTCAAAATGCCAATAATGAGTTAATTCCAACTCGTATCCAAACGAGATGGAGAGTTTTCATTAACTATCATAGGTTAAATGCGGTAACTTGGAAGGACCACTTTCCTTTGTCATTTATTGATTAGAGTTAGAGCGTCTAGCTGGCCACGAGTATTATTGTTTCCTAGATGGCTATTCTAGTTTTAACCAAATCCTAATTGCCCCTGAGGATCAACATAAGACCACTTTCACTTGTCCATTCGAAACTTTTGCATACCGGCGCATGCCATATGGGTTATACAATGCCCCTACAACTTTCCAGCTATGTATGATGAGTTTCTTCTCTGATATAGTGGAAACGTTTCTTGAAGTCTTTGTTAATGATCTTTCCATTCATGGCTCCACCTACTCTGGTTGCCTTCACCATCTCTGATTGGTATTAGAGAGGTATAGGTAGAAGAACTTGGTTTTAAATTGAGAGAAATGTCATTTTATGGTGAAAGAGGGCATTGTCCTCAGTCATGTGATTTCCAAAGATGGGATAATGGCTGACAAAACCAAGGTAGACCTCATTGTCAATCTACCACAACCCCAAATCTGTAAAGACATCCGTCCCTTTTTGGGGTATGCTGGCTTTTACAGGAGATTCATTAAGGAGTCTAGCAAAGTAGCTAGAACTCTAACTAACTTACTGGCTAAGGATCAACCCTTTGAGTTCTCTAAATATTGTCTCGAGAGTTTTGAGCACTTGAAGAAAGAGTTGGCCACTGCACCCATCATCAAACCACTAGTGTGGACTGAGCCCTTTGAGTTGATGTGTGATGCATCAGACTTTGCTATAAGAGCCGATTTGGGACAAAGACTCAATAAATTATCCACAGTAATATATTTTGCAAGTAGGACTCTAAACGATGCACAACTTAATTACGCTTCTACTGAGAAGGAATTCCCAGTTGTCGTATTCTCTTTAGTGAAGTTCCGGTCCTACTTGATTGGGTCTCATGTGATCATCTATATGGACCATGCAGCAATCAGATACCTTTTAACAAAAAAAGATGCTAAAGCCAGTCTCATTTGATGGGCCTTGTTGCTACAAGAGTTTAATCTTGAGATACGAGAAAAGAAAGGAACAAAGAATATGGTTGCAGATCATCTATCTCGGCTGCCTAATTTTTTAACTGGTGAATCTCCAGTCAATAAGAGCTTTCCTGATGAGCAGTTGTTGGCAGTCTCTAGTGAACCATGGTTCACTGACATTGTCTATTTGATTATGGGTCTGACACCTCCTCATTGGTCCACCCAAGATAAGTATAGGTTTCATTCCCCAGTTAAGTACTTTTTTTGGGATGATCCTTATTTGTTTTAGACGTGTCCAGATCAGATTATCCGATGTTGTGTTCTTGATCATGAGCAGCATTCCATTCTATCTTTTTCTCATGATCAAGCATGCGGAGGCCATTTTAGTGCGAAGAAGACTATGGCCAAAGTTTTACAGTGTGGATTCTATTGGCCTATCCTCTTCAAGGATGCTTTTGTGTATTGCAAGTCTTGTAAAGCCTGCCAATCTTTAGGACATGTGACCAAGAGAAATATGATGCCCCTCAACCCAATTTTAGTTGTAGAGATTTTTGATGTGTGGGGTATTGATTTCATGGGACCATTCCCTAATTCTTTTGAGAATTTATATATCTTATTGGCTTTAGACATGTTTCCAAATGGATTGAAGCCATTGCCTGTAAATCTAATGACCACAAAGTGGTGGTCAAGTTTATGAAAGAGTACATTTTCTCCCGCTTTGGTAAACCACGTGCTATTATTAGTGATAGGGGTGCACACATTTGCAATAGGCCCCTCAAGGCCTTGATGAAGAAATAAGGATCACCCATAAGTTGGCTGCCACTTATCACCTCTGAACTAGTGGCCAAGTGGAGGTGTCCAATAGGCAAATCAAGTAGATTTTAGAGAAAATTGTTAATCTCAATCGCAAGGATTGGTCTAATCGATTGGTGGATGCCTTGTGGGTGCATAAGACTGCTTATAAGACCGATTTGGGTCAATCTCCTTACCATCTGGTGTATGGGAAGGCATGTCACTTACTGGTTGAGTTAGAGCATAAGCCATTTTGAGCTATCAAATAGTTAAATTTTGATCTGCCTACTGCTAGAGTGCATAGGAAACTCCACCTAGCAGAGTTGGAGGAGATTAGGAATGATAACTATAATAGTGCTCGAATTTACAAGGCCAAAACCAAAGCCTTCCATGATAGACAAATTCTCAGAAAATCTTTTCAAGTTGGTGACAAGGTTTTGTTATATAACTCAAGAATGCATTTGTTCCCAGGTAAATTGCGTTCCAACTGGGATGGACCTTTTATTGTACATCATGTATATCCCCATGGGGCTATGGAGATTGTGACCTGTTTGAGATTTAAAAGTAACTGCAAGTGCACGGATCAGTGTAGCTATGGATCGAATACAAGGAAAACAACCACTTTATTTTTGGCTTCTTTTAGTAATGCGAAAGTGTATTGATTAATTATGGTGATCTACGTATAACCACCGCCCTAAAACAAATGCATCTAAAAATGTTCTAACCAACACATTTAGGAATTTAAATACTTCAAACCACGTAGATAAAAAGTAAATAACTGAAAGTAAAAGTGCTGAAATATAAAGCAATAAAGTAAAAGTCCTAAAATAAATAATAAAAGTGCAACTAAAAGGGGAGAAAGCTAGAGAGAGGCACACAAGTAGGTTTCTCTACTTAGCCCGAGGGATGCACCGTAAATAATGCAAGCTTCCCTACTTGACTAGAGAGTAACTCTTACAAGGGCTTCACTATTTAGCTTTAGGGAAAGGGAGGCAAAGTAAATAACTAAAAGTAAAGGCAATAAAAGGATGGTCCATAGCTAGAGAGGGGCAAAGCCAACACATAGTCTAGCCAAGGACCTTGGGGGAAATGGAAAACAATAAAGTAAAATTGAAAATAAAAACTTAATTTAAGAATGAAAGGGTAGCCAAAAAAGGGAATGAGAGGGGGGTGGAAAGACTTATGAAGATTTCTACCTACCTGACCTTCCATACTTGAATTAAAATTTGTTGCTTCTTGTTTGATTACTACTACCAGCCCTAAAAACCAGATCTGGAATAAACCAAATCTGAAATTGCTAGGCTTGGAGATGACAAATATGAACTTGAAAACTTGTGCTCCACACTTTGTTCTTGTCACTTAGAACTAAGCCTAGAACTAGAAAGTAAAATTACAACTAAATACCATGAACCATAAGCATAAAAAAAATCTTGCATTCATTAAATAAAATTCATTACATAAGTGCTTAAACCAAAAAGTAAGAAGAAGACTAGAAGAAGAACTAGAGAAAAACTAGAGAAAATATAACCCTAAAAGTAAAGTGCTAGAGAGAAAACCCTAATAGAGAATTGCTAGAGAAAGAGAGGAAACCCTAATAGTGAAGTGCACTCCCTCCCACACTTGGATGATTTTTATTTATAGGGAATAGGGGAGAGGGAGCCTAACGATTAAGGTTTCATTAGGGTTTGATGAGGTGGAGGAGAGAGAAGAGAGAAAGGGAGAGAATCGTAGGAGAGGAGAGTCTCCCATGATTTAGGTTTCCTAATTAGGTTTTTTTGTTTGATCTAAGGTGATGATGTGGAGGAGAGAGAAGAGAAAAGAGGAGAATGGAGATAGGGGAGAAAGTGCAACGATTAGGGTTTGATGAGGTGGAGGAGAGAGAAGAGAGAGGAGTCTCCAACGATTTTCTTTTTTTTTTCCTATTTTTTCTCTCTTCAAACTTGGTCACAAAACCCCTCTTGGCCAAATTTCTATGACTTGGACATTCTTCTAATTTGTATTGAAAATTTCGTCCATGCCCCTTGTACTTTAAGTAGGTGGAAAATAAGAGATCATCAACAAAATCTCTAATAAATAAGAGAGAGAAAGCCTTCAACGCATAAGGGGGAGAGTGTGTCATCCAAGGTGGGTCTCTCTTACTTTGTTGGTGTTTGGAATATTCTCTTGTATCCCTAGAACAATTGCAGAAGGTTTGGGCCTGCATCTCGGTTCTCTTCTGGTCCATTATTATTTTTCTAGCCCGAAAAGAATAATCGAGTGTACATGTGTCTAAACGAATGTGTACTTTTAATGCAACACATCCATTTTGCTCAGAATTTTGTCCTCTTTATAACCATAAAAGAAACAGGACCTCTTTACGTGTAAAATTGAAGATATGGTGCCTGATAGTCCCTTAGGTCTTTGAAATACAAAACTTACAAAAAGAGAGTAAAACCCAAGGTAACTCCATTCTAAATATGTAAAATGCAAGCTTTATTACCTAAGATTTCACACATAAATGTGCTCATAAGAATTCCCCCATGCTTAGACTTTGCTAAACCTTGAGCAAAACAAAAAGAATAAAAGGTAAACAATAAAAAACCTAACTCACTTTCGTAGGACTCATGGTTTCACTTAGCATGTGCAACGAGCCTTTAAACCCCTAGTGGATGAGTTGTGTCTTGTGGGTGTTTGCAGTGAATATACACCCAAAATTTAGAAAAAAAAAAATCCCAACCTTGGCTAAAGGTAAGGGCCATACTTATTGATCCAATTTTATCACCCTCCTCTGGCTATGATGACTTATGGATATTAGACGTGATCTTGTACTTCCGATCGACAGAGATGACAACTGACTGAGGTAACTATTCCCAGAAGCATTCCATACTCACCCAAAATCCTAGAAAATCTATGCGAGAGAAAAGAAGGGTCCAATTATGACATTTCATATAAAAAGGAATGTGGTCAAAGTAATAGTACACGTACTCAGAATTACGATTCCAACGATATATGGTACATCAAAATCGAACCATTGGACCTCCTGCAATCACTCCCATAAGTTACACCTTGAGTGCTTAAACCCCACCCATATGAGCACCCACGCCTTGCCTTGAGTGCCCAAATCCTGCCCATGCTAGCACCCATGCCTTGCCTTGAGTGCCCAAACCCTAGCCATGCAAGCACCCACGCCTTGCCTTGAGTGCCCAAACCTTGCTCATGCGAGCACCCATGCCTTGCCTTGAATGCCCAAACCCCGCCCATACGAGCACCCATACCTTGCCTTGAGTGCCCAAACCCTTACCATGCGAGCCCCCACACATTGTCTTGCACCCCTACCGGTGCCCTGTGTGCACCCAACCAATCCCCGTACATACCCAGCCAAGCCGCATGCATACCCGACCAAGCTCTGCATTCACCTGACCAAGCCCCGTGCATACCCAGCTAAGTTCCAGCACCCATGCTCGAGTTCCAGTACCCCTGCTGGAGCTCTAACACCCTTGCTGGAGCTCCAACACCCCTGCTGGAGCTCTAGCACCCTTGTTGAACCTCTCGTAGCCGTGCCAAAAACCTCCAAAACCCCCATCGATGATCGAAATCCCCCTTCCGATGACATTTGGAGAACCAATTCCCTCTTCACCCACCTATGTACCCTACATTTCCTCGATAGCGTACCTTAGACCGCTACCTCCCATTGGTCCAAAAAGGAATCTTTTTACCTTATTGGCCCAAAAAAATTTACCTTTTCCCTTATTGGCTAAAGAAAATTACCCTCCACCCCATTGATCCAAAATTTCTTACTTTCACCCCATTGGTTTAAGAAAATTACTTTTTACCACCAATGGTTGAGGAATTTTCTCTCACCTCCCTATTAGTCCAAAAATTCTATAAATACTGCCCTTCCTTTTGGTTTTTCACACCACAACAATTCAAGTCTCTTAGGAGCAACCCATGGTAGCAGAGCTCTGCCCTCTCTCCTCCGTTCCCCCTTTGAGCTTTTCCAAGTCTTTGGAAGTATTCTTCTGGCCTTCGGAACTCTTCAATCCTTTGCCTTATTCTGAGTGATATTTTTGTGTAGGAAAAGTTTCCCCTTAGTCTCCCACCCCCTCTTGAGGTTCTTCAAGTCTTCGGAGAGATTTATTCGTAAGATTCCCTCGAATCTTTGAAGTGTTCTTAGGGCCTTCCAAGTTCTTCAACCATTTAGGTTTTAGCCCATTCCTAGCGGAAGCTCTACTCGAGTGCCACCTCAGCCTAGCCCTCCCATAACCTATCCCCAGCGGAAGCTCTACCGGAGTGCCACCTCAGCCTAGCCCTCCCATAGCCTATCCCCAGCGGAAGCTCTGCTGGAGTGCCACCTTAGTGCAGTCTGCCCAAAGCTTATCCCTAGCAGAAGCTTTGTTGGAGTACCACCTCAACTTAGCCCTCCCATACCTATCCTAGCGGAAGCTCTACCGAAGTGCCACCTCAGCCAAAATCTGAAAGTAACCGTTCCTAGTTAAAACTCTGTCCGAATATCATCATAGTCAATATCTCTTGAGAAACAAAGTTGGAGGTCAAGACCATCTTCTCTTGATCTGCGAGAATCCACAGGAAAGTTCGTACTAGCATCAACTAGGGGGTCCACCCCTCTTAACTCGAAACAGGGGTTAAGCTCAGTAGGTATAATTTCTCAATAGAATTAGCACAATGTAGACTTTATATTGACCTTGTTTTAGTGTACATAGTTATTTAAATTCAGTTAATATATATATGTGTGTGATAACTTAGCCATGCATGCGGAATAGGAATAATGGTGGAAAATGTTCCTTCTTAAGCATCTAGAACGAAGACCAGTTGAACCAGGTAGATTGGTGTAGACACCCAATTTTGTCATCCCCTCTAGCCATGTTGAAATATGGATCTTGGACATGACTTCCTACCTATGATCAACAAGAGATGATGGCTGACTAAGAGAACCTGGAAACATCCCCTACCTAAAAAACCCCAGAAACCCTATGCGGGAGAAAAGGGGGTCCAATTTCACTCTTTATATATGAAGGAATCCGGTCATGATTACTATACGGATGGATAGTACTTAAAAATATGATTCCGATGATATATGGTACGTCAAAATTAGACTGTCGGATCTCCCACAATCTTCCCTGAAAAACCACATATTTTCACGCACATGTCCCGTGCATTGGCCAGACAGCAGGCCAGCCCCGTATACATGCTACGTATGCTAGCCAGCCCTGTAGGCACAACCAGTGTCCCCTCGTACCCTCATGTGCACCCCCGCCGCACAGCCCTCGCCCCCTCGTCCCCTCGCCCCCTTACACGTGCCCCTGTAGCCCCTGCCCGTGCCCCTACAGTCATGCATCCGCCCCTGCAGCCCCTGTCTGTGCCCTTGCAACCCCTGCCTGTGCCCATGTAGCCATGCCAGCACCCCTGCAGCCCCTTCCTGCACCCCCTATAGCCATGCCAAAGCCCCTATAGCCCCTACCCGTGCCCTTGTAGCCCCTTCCTGCACCCCCTATAGCCATACCTGTGCCCCTACAGCCCCTTGCCCACACCCCTATAGCCCTGCATGCACCCCCTGCAGCCCTACCCACACCCCATACAACCCTGCCTGTACCCTTGCGGGCCAGCCTGTGTACCCAACACTGCCCCACTAGCATACCCTACACCACGACCTCCTATTGGTCCAAAAAGGAATCTTTTTACCTTATTGGTTCAAAAAATTTATCCCATTGGCTATAGAAAATTACCCTCCACCTCATTGGTTTAAAATTTCTTACTTTCACCCCATTGGTTTAGAAAAATTACTTTTTACTACCATTGGTTAAGAAATTTTCTCTCTCCTCCCTATGGGTCCTAAAATTCTATAAATACCCTCCCTTCCTTTGGATTACAAACAACATTACCACCATAATCCAATTCACTTAAGTGAGAAACCCATTATAGAGAAGCTCTCCCCTCTCTCCTCGCCTTTCCCCCCTTGAGGTTTTTCAAGTCTATGGATAGATCTTCATAAGATCCGAAGTGTTCTTCTGGCCTTTGGGACTCTTCAATCCTTTTCTTTCTTTGAGTGAGATTTTTAGGAAAAGTTACCTCCTAGCCCTCCCATAACCTATCCCCAACAGAAGCTCTGTCCTAGTGCCACTTCAGACTAACCCTCCCATAGCCTATCCTTAGTGGAAGCTTTGTCCGAGTGCAACCTCAGCCTAGCCCTCCCATAGCCTATCCCCAATAGAAGCTCTGTCTGATTGCCATGCAGCCTAGTCCTCCCTCAGCCTATCCCTAATGGAAGCTCTGTCCGAGTGCTACCTCAGCCTAAGCTCAGAAATAGCCTTCCCTACCCGAAGCTCTGTGCGAACCCAAATCTGAAAGCAACCGTTCCTAGCCGAAACACTGTCCGAATATTATCACAGTCAACATCTCTCAAGAAAAGAAATTAGAGGTCAAGACCATCTTCCCCTGAGCCAGGAGAATTCACAAGAAAGTTCGTACTAGCATCAACCAGGGGATCCACCCCCTTGACCTAAAACAGGGGTCAAGCTCAAGTATAATTTCTCAACAGAATTAGCACAATGTAGACTTTATGTAGATATTGTTTGTGTACATAGTTATTTAAATTTAGTTAATGTACATATGTGTGATAACTTAGCCATGCATGCGTAATAGGAATAATTGTGAAAAATGTTCGTTCTTAAGTATCTAGTAGGAAGACCGGTTGAACCGGGCAGATTGGGTCCCTAACACCTTCCCAACTCTATAACCTGACACTTACCCTAAATCTCTAGACCAAACCAACTTTTGGGCCCTTCTCTCAAGAACTGGGCCCACCCCCGGGTCCTAAGCCTATAATCCTAGGTGGCGACTCCAAACCCTTTTGTATGATCCCAATCCCCGTATTGGACCATCATCAAACCCCCTCCTCGAATGAAAAATTTTACACTTTTAAGAAATAGCCCTCCACATATCTTTGAGTGGCGATATGACAGTGCGGGGCCCATAGGGTAAGCACACACAACATGTAATACCCCGCTTCTTAAACCCGGTCTGATTTCACGGTTGAACCGGTTTAACCATGTAGGAACCGAGCCAGAGGAAATTAGAGCGGGTTCCTTATGGGCTATGATGGCACGGGTGACCTTAAACACCGGCTGGCCTGACAAGTCCGAGCCAGTGCCAGAAGAGACGGGAGTGCCCAAGCCGTGTACATGCACCTACCATAAGGCTGTGTACGGATAAAGCAGGTATTGTAGCCGTATTTTAAGGTATATACGTATGCTACATCGTATGCCGGGGGTGGGGTTCGCGCCTCGATCAAAATCCCAAGTTTCAGTCCTCAGGTGGGTAGGACAGGTGGGTGCACCCACCTGAGTGACCCATCCATGTGCACTATTCACTTAATTAGGAATTGTATATAAAGCTTTATGATTTTCTCTTCTTTCCATTTATTACCCCCGTACGTTGGTGAGGAAAGTAAAGAGGAGAGAGAAAAGAAAGGGAAGAAGAAGATGGAAGAGAAGGAAGAGGAAGAAAGGAAGGATTTCAGTGGCGCCGAAGCTTGATCTTTCCATTCCGGCGCCGGGAGAGTGATCTTCAACTCTAGATCTACAGTTAGAGGTAAGCAAAGTTGGGTTTTGTGAACATTCACCATACCCAAGCTTTAAACCCTTGATTCGAGTATGGTTTCTTGAGATCTTGTAAATACCCTTTGAAATGATGAATCTAAGGTTTAATAGATGATTTATGTGTTGATCTTGAAGGATTTGAAGAGATATTGACAAGGTAGAAGAAGCATTGTGAGTTTGAAGTGATTTGAAGGGTTTGAAGTCGTTCTTGAGCAAAGAAGGTAAGATGGTTTTCCCTCACTTGAATCTAACCTAGATCTAGGTTAGAACCATCCTATAGACCTTGAAGGTGTGAAGAATGGGTGGGGAAAAGCCCCATTTGATTCCCCAAAGAATGAAGAAAATGGGGAAGAAACAATGTCTTTTCCGCCAAGACCGGTGGGTAGCACCGGTGGGTACAACCGGCGGGCCCCTACCCGCCTGTGGCACCCACCTGAGAGGGCAGGGGCCTTCTGGCCCAACCGGTGGGTAGGACCGGCGGGTACAACTGGTGGGCCCTACCCGGACCGGCGGGTAGGACCGGTGGGTAGACAGCCCACCTGTCTGACCCACCTGTGTGGCCAGAAGGTGATCCTTATGTCCGATCGAACCCAAATCGGACGTGTGACCTTCTTTTGACGTTCTAAACATGATTTTGTTATCGGATTTCATTAATTTTGATCCTAAAATGGTGAAGTACTAACCCCGCTCAATTATGTTAGGTTCACCAAATCCTACCCGATTCGCTCCGGATTTCACCCGTACCGAACGGGAATCCTTGTACGCTACAGGTAAGTGGGGAGAGGACGTTTGGCCTTGTTTCAAGGCAATTGTTTGGCATTCATTTAATTATATCTAATCTAGTCATGTCATCATGAATATGCTATGTAGATTAGTCATTCCACACATTGATGTGCATATGTGCTATGTTTACTTTTCACAATGCCAATTGAATGAGATGGGTATATGTTGAATGTGGACATCATGGTGCATAATGCATTGATAGACTAGATGCCATAGTCGGCTTGGAAACGAATGCATTGGTGGCCCGTGGAATGGGACACGGTGGCACTATGCAATCGTACTATTGTCATATAGGAGCATGTGGTATTAGGATTCTCACCATCCCGTGTTACGACCCTTCCTAACAGGGGTTAAGGTGTTGGGTTACCATTTGGGGGGAAGCAAGGGTCGCGGTTGTCGGACACTGTGGCGGTTAGGCATTACGCCCGACGAGTCATGTAGGACAGTCGGCAACCCCGGTGGTACATTCCAGAGGGCCAATCGTACTGCTTTTAAATTGCTGGAGTCAGCACCTTTATTTTTAGTCATTTACATTTCTGTTGAGAGCCAGTGGACGGCATTGTCTTTACTTTTCCGAGTATTCACGGTGGGCCTTCTCCGACAGCCCTATGGGCGTATCGCGGGAGGGAGTTCGTGGCTCGTACCCGGAGTATACGCGCACTGTGGTTGTAGTAGCACTAAAACCAAGGACTTAGTAATGTTGCTTAGGTGGATGTGATTTAAAATGTATAGCATGGCATGTAGTGCATATGACGTGTTGTGATGTGTGGACTGTTGTGTGTGGTCCATCTTTCTACTTACTGAGCTAGTGAGCTCATCCCACGTGTACACCCCTTTTTAAATGATTTTGCAGGTCATACATCTGAGGAACAGGGGGTGGGTCCCACAGTCGAGTTTCCTGAAGAGGACTGGTGGACCCCTGAGGAGTTAGAGCACGGCGCTGACTGCTTGTGCGAGAGCTGTGCTGCGGGACAACAGTTCTGAGGCCGAGCTGAGCTCTTCTATGTGATGCCGAGCTGGGCACAACCCTTGATGCCGAGCTGAGCTCTAGCCTTGATACCGAGCCGAGCTGTGTACTCTGATGGTTTTGATGATTTCCTGTATATACTTGGTATCTGAATCATATTCTTTTTGTGTATATATCATGCCTTCGGGCCCAAATGTATATAATTATTGTATCACAATTTGGGTATCAAGTATATGGGAATTATTTACAGGTAAAACTTAGTCTTCCGCTGATCTGATGAATTGATGTTAGTGTGTGTATGCTGTGGTGGAATACAGTATCTGATGATCCTGGCAGGTTTGGCTTAACCGGTGTTAACTCGGTCACCGCTCCGGTTCAGGGTGAACGGGGTGTGACACCTGGAGTATCCAAAACTAGCCATAACTGAATCAAACCTTTTATACCACTGTCTAGGAGACTGTTTTAAATCATATAGGGACTTCTTCAACAAGCATACATGGTCCTCATTACTTTCAATAACAAACCCTTCAGGTTGATGCATATAAATCTGTTCTTCTAGTTTACCATGCAAGAATGCAGTTTTCACATCAAGTTGCTCCAACTCCAAATCATGCATAGCAACTAAAGCAAGTAGGACACGAATAGAACTATGCTTAACAACAGGTGAGAAAACATCATTAAAATCAATTCCTTGTACCTGACTGCAGCCCTTTGCAACCAAACGTGCCTTGTACCTAGCATCTTCAACACCTAAGGCAGATTCCTTCTTCTTGAAGACCCATTTGCAACCAACAATTTTCTTCCCTGTTCTTGGCTTCACAAGCTCCCAAGTCTGATTTTTATGAAGAGATTTCATCTCCTCATTCATGGCAATCAACAATTTTGTAGAATTAATTGAAGCAACAGCTTCAGAATATGTTGCAGGCTCACTATTTTCAATTATATCTGTAACAGACAATGCATAAGCAACAAATTTAGCATGCCCATACTTTTGTGGTTGTCTAATATTCTTCTTTGGTCTATCCTTGGGAACGTTGTATCACTCTTCTTCTTGATTCTCTTGAGCATCATCTCCTTCAGTAAAAGTAGGCAACTGGACTAAAGTAGATTGTGCTTTGTTTGAAGATGAACCACCAATTTCAAACTCCACATTCTCTCTAGATTTTTCTTGACCTTCATCACAATGAATTGGAGCTTCTTTCCTAGGATGCAACATAGTAGATTCATCAAAGGTAATATCTCTGCTAATAAGAAATTTTAGAGACTTTGGATCAGAACACCACAGCCTGTATCCTTTCACTCCAGATCCATACCCAAGAAAAATGCATTTCTTAGCCCTAGGTTTTAACTTTCCTTCATTTACATGTGCATAAGCAGGACATCCAAATACTTTTAAATTTGAGTAGTCTGTAGGTTTACCTGACCAAATTTCTTCTGGAGTCTTGCACTCAATAGCTGTGTAAGGAGATCGATTCACCAACAAGGTTGTTGTGTTAACTGCTTCTGCTCAGAACTCCTTGCCCAATCCTGCATTTGATAATATACACCTTGTCTTTTCTAACAAGGTTCTATTCATACACTCCACCACTCCATTCTACTGGGGTGTTTTAACAACTGTATGGTGTCTTGCAATACCTTCATTTTTGCAGAACTCATTAAAGTCACATTCACAAAACTCTAGGCCATTATCGGTTCTCAACCTTTTAATTTGTTTTCCGGTCTGCTTCTCAAGCAAATTCTTCCACTGTTTGAAAGTGACAAATACTTCATTTTTGTGCTTCAAGAAATAGACCCAAACCTTCCTAGAGAAATTGTCAATGAAAGTAAGCAAGTATCTTGCACCAGACTCCTTTGAAGCAACCCTGGAGGGCCCCCATAGGTCTGAATGAATGTAGTCCAAAGTTCCCTTGGTCCTGTGAATAGTAGTATTGAACTAACTCTTTTATGCTTCCCAAACACATAATGTTCACAGAACTCCATTGCTCCTGTACTCTGACCATACAACAAGTCCCTTTTACTTAATGATGCCATTTCTCTTTCACTCATATGGCCTAACCTCATGTGCTATGAATTTGTGACATCTGATTCAGACATAATAGGTCTGAATGAATGTAGTCCAAAGTTCCCTTGGTCCTGTGAATAGTAGTATTGAACTAACTCTTTTATGCTTCCCAAACACATAATGTTCACAGAACTCCATTGCTCCTGTACTCTGACCATACAACAAGTCCCTTTTACTTAATGATGCCATTTCTCTTTCACTCATATGGCCTAACCTCATGTGCTATGAATTTGTGACATCTGATTCAGACATAGATGATGAAGCTGCTGCAACAGACCCAGTGACTGTAGTACCCTGCAACACATACAAACTACCAACCTTGATTCCTTTCATCAATAAGAGAACACCCTTGCTGATCTTCATGACTCCACCTTCAGCTGTATACTTGCACCCATTTGAATCAAGAGTGCCTAAACTGATGAGATTCTTCTTCAAATCAGGGGTATGCCTGACATTGGACAAGGTTCTGACAATGCCATCATACATCTTGATATTGATCGTTCCTATTCTAATAGTCTTACAAGAAGCATTATTTTCAATCAACACAACTCCACCTCGAACTGATTCGTATGTGGAGAACCATTCACGATTGGGACACATATGGTAGGAACAACCAGAGTCAATAATCCATTCATCCTATGATCTAACTTTATCATCAGTCACCAAAAGCATATCATACTCACTCTCATCTTCAGCAATACTAGCTTCTGCAGAATCATCTCTTTTCTGTTGATTTTGAGCACCACCACCTGCCTTCTGCTTATTTAAAAGCTTATAGCATTCAGATTTAATATGCCCATTTTTCTTACAGTAATTGTAGGTTAAATTCTTGTGCTTAGATTTTGATCTAGCCTTCTTTTTGTCACCATCTGAACCCCTTTCATTCGTTCTCCCTCTAGCTACCAAACCAACACCATCAGATTTATTAGTAGTTGTCAACTCATCATTAATCTTCTGCTTGCTTTGTAGATTCGTTTTGATATCCACAATAGAGATTGTCTCTCTACCATAAATCATGGTATCCCTAAAATGCTTATAAGATGGAGGCAGAGAATATAACAATAATAGGGTCAAATCTTCATCATCTATTTTAACATCTATCCTTTTCAAATCAGTAATAATAGAATTGAACTCAGATATATGGGAGTTAATAGAAGTACTTTCACCCATATGAAGGGTATACAGTTGTTGCTTTAATCTCAACCTATTGGTGAGGGATTTGGTGAGGTAGAGGTTCTCTAACTTCACCCATAACTCTGCAGCCGTTTTCTCTGAGAGAACTTCATGTAGAACATCATTCGAAAGACACAACTGAATAGCTGAAAGGGCGTTATCATCCAAATCGCTCCAATCATCATCGGACATAGTTACAGGTTTCTTCGCCTTCCCAAATAGGGTATTCTTCAAACCCTGCTGCGTGAGAACAACCATCATTCGAACCTGCCATAAACTAAAATTAATGTTGCCGTCAAACCTATCAATATCGTATTTCGTTGAAGCCATGGATAGAAGTAACTCAGAGCTCTGATACCAGTTTGTTAGATCAAACACCAAGAAACACGAATAATAAAGAGACAATAGATCCGTACGACACAGAGATTTAACGAGGTTCACACACCAAGGTGGTGTGCTACGTCCTCGGGCGAAGAAGAAGATGATTCACTATGCAGAAGAGAGATTACACCCTAGCAGTGGCGAGGAAAACTCACCCTGAAACCCTAGCTGCGTGAAAACCCAAGAATACAATGACTTTCTCAACAAGCAACAGTACATTATATATACTCCAAAATCGTGGGTTGACCCATCGGGTCGCAGTCGATCCGGTCGAACCATACCACGGGGGCGTCGCCCCCGCACCCCCATACAAGATCAATGATGGGCTCCGGGCTTGGGCCTATCGGTCCAACCCCTCCGCTTCCATCACAGATCTCAGAAAAATTCTCATTCGGGTCGCCACCAAAATATATCGGATCGGGTCAATCTTCAAAATGGGTTAAGAATTCGAGACAAACTTAACATTTTATTCAACAAACTTGTAGATCATGCCACAAGAGATAAGTTTCATTGATTTTTTGCGTGCAATAATTCTTCACTGTCATTAGTCATTCTGAATAAGACACCCCCCCAAGTTTTCTATTCACCGTGGTCTATCGCGATTACATGCAATAGGGAGGGAGAGAGGTGGACAGTGACAGGGATCACATCTGGACCGTCCCATCATTCAACCACGATGAAGAAGAACTTTATTCTTATTGTTTTATTTTTTTGACAAAGGGTTCCTTGTAAGGTAGCATCCGTGCGCTATTTTTTTTTTTTTCCTCATGATTTTTTTTTTAAAGGGGGGATTTAATATGAAAAAGATGTTATTCAAGAACTACTGTGTGAAAATCACAATTAGAGTGAAACAGTTCTCCAGAATTCATGAATCGAAATAGGCCAAACCATCGTATACGCCACCAATAATGTCCTTCTTGCTAGGAAGTCAATCAAGCTACTAATCTCCCTTGAATTTTCACTAGTTGAATAGACCAAAACTGGAATTTGCAATAGTAAAGCCTCCATCAATGACAAAGTTATGACCACTCACATATCTTGATTCATCACTCCCAAAATAAACTGCAGCCCCAGCAATATCTTGTATGGTCAAGGTAACTCCTTTGACACTAAATAACTCTGATACCCTCCTCTCAATCTCACCATTATCATATTTAAAGAAATTCCTAGTAAGAGGTGATGCGGCCGCGAATGCTGAAATACAATTGACTTTTATCCCAAACCGACCCAACTCTGCTGCTGCATTCTTTGGAAGACCTACTACTGCATGCTTCGAAGCTACATAACCATGAGAGACTAATCCTCCTATGATTGAACTCACACTCCCATTGTTAATGATACTGCACTGTTTTCCCGGTAACATGACACGGGCTGCATGTTTGGTGCCTAAGAAGACACCGGCGACATTAACCGCAAGGACCCTTTCGAAATCCGTGATTTCGTTCTCTGTTATCCTTACTTTTGCTGGATCACTGATCCCGGCATTGTTGAACATTATGTCAAGCTTTCCAAATCTTGTAACAGCCTCATCTACTGCGTTCTTCATGTCATCTTCTTTGGTGACATCGCAATGCACAAAAGAGGACATCTCTGGGCCAATTTCGTTGCAGATTGAGTGACCTAAGCCATCTTGGATGTCAGCAATAACTACCTTACAACCTTGTTGACTGAACAATTTGGCAGTAGTTCTACCAATGCCTGCAGCACCTCCAGTGATCACTGCAACCTTACCTTCTAGTCTATCAATGATGATAATATTTGATTAGTAACACCTTTATCATGATAAATGTTTTTCGTATTCTATTGTTATGTTTAGTTGTCAAAAAAATAAAAAAATAAATAAATAAAAATAAAATAAATGAAGAGATAGACACATAAATCAATCATAATGCTCTCTCCTTAAATTTTTTTTTTATTTTTTTTTATTCATTTCTTGACAACCAAACATAACCTATAAGACAGCCATAGATATTAACGAATAGAAATCACATAGATGCAGCAAGTGAGGCCTTGTGGTTGGTCAACTGGCAGACCAGAAAGAGAACCTGGTTAAGAGTATATTTGGACCTTAGTTCCATATATACGAGTGTAGCTTGCTTCAAACAACCCCCCCCAAATTTTTTTTGCTAGCGATGGGTATCCAAGCCTTCGGCATGCTAGTCCCATGGGCCCATACTGACCCTACAACCGCATGGACCGGGTCATACCGGGGTTGAATGAGAACCATTCAACTTTCATTGAAAGCAGTGAAGAGCACTAAACACTCCGTGTGAGTGGCCCAAGGTGTGCCTAGTGGGAGTCGAACTCAGAACGTCCGAGTTTACGGCTCTTACCAAGTTCATTGCTCACCAACTGCGCTACCCCCTCAGGTTTAGCTTATTGATCTCTTACTCGGTTCAGTCCGACATTCTAGATGTTAACCACATGTACTTAGATATGATGGACTGGTAATTGCAGTGCTAAGATGCATAGGCTGGGTCTTGAGTAAGAAAATTAAACTTGTGCCTATACTGATCTCGACCAAGGGTTAAGGACTCACAATCAAGTATGGATTGGTCTCCATCAATTTTAATTGTCATGTAGTTTCATGCATCTTCTTTGTAGTTGTGAATTTCTGAATGGCTTTTTTTTTTTTTTTTTTTTTGTCATTCACCAAACTTTCTTTGTTTTAAAACTTGAAATGTGAGCAGGTAGGGAATTTTGAAGAGTTCTCAGGCCAACAGGTCAATAAACAGGAGCTGCTTTATTATTAGTGCTAAAGCTTCTAAGCATTGGGTTCGGATGGTGGGTTGACATTTTCGGATTTGTTAGAAAAACCTTGCCGATCGTTTACCTATTTTGGGGTGCCCTTTATACACTGGTAGGCTTAAGATATGATTTTTCAATGAAGTATTAGCCAAGACTTGAAATAAGAGGGTAGGGTGGAAGAGGAGGCTGCTCTCTTTTGGGGGAGAATAACCCTCTTAAAATATGTTCTTGCTTTCATGCCCATACATATTCTTTCTACTACAGATATCCCTAAATCTGTCATGATAAAATTTCATAGTATTTGTGCAGACTTCCTATGGGGGTATTCAAATTTTCATAGTATTGTTTACCAAAAAGAAAAAAAAAATCATTGGGTGAGTTGGCAAAATGTTTGTAGATCACTGGAGGAGGGTAGGCTTCGAATCAAACTGTTATAGGATGTTAGTCTATCCCCAGAGGATCAAGAGTTTGTGGCACATCATAAGAGAATTCGTTTTGGAGTTCTTTCTTTAAATCTAAATTCTTAAAAGTGCACATATCGCTCTTTCTAGCACCAAATCAGTGGGTTCAAAATCATGGAGGCATGCTTTGGGTCTAAAGGATTGTATCCTCTCTAGGTCCAAATGGATGGTGGGACAGGGCGAGGTGAGTTTTTCGCTGGATAATTTGTTGGGCATGGGCACTCTTATTAACTACGTTGATGATGCAACTCAAGTTGATCTTAAGTTAAAGCCAATGATGTTCTCAACGATGATGCATGGGGTTTGAGACCATGAAGTTTTGGATCAAATTGACTATCTAAAGATTAGAGAAGTGCATTGATGTCAAAAATGTTCCCACCCAAAAGGGAAAGCTACCATCAGTTATTGGCCGGTGGGAGTTGTGGTGTGAGAGGAATAATAGAAGGCATTGGGATAGCTCGCATACTGCCACAATAATTATTGAAAAGCTGAAAATATGGTTTCGCGATGTCTATTTCCTTTCCCTTACCAAAAAAAAAAAAAGATGTCTCTTTCCCTTCCAATTTGAGCAAACACCCATCCATGAGGGAGCGTCTTATTTTGCAAGTTCTTTAGTGTCTTTTTTTTTTTTTCTAAAATGTAATTTTATTGAGAAAAAAGCATCAAAAAAATAAAAATGGACAAAGCAGAGACTGCTAAAGCAACTTGCAAACTCCACCTTTGGCATGGCCATTAGCAGAGAGAGCACGCAGCGTCCTAGCAGAATCTAAATCGGTACCTATCCATTGCGTCATTCTCCAACTCTACCTGGATATGACTCGGAAAAACCATTAGAGCATCCGATAAGCCTGACTTGGAAGCCCTCTTCACAAGATAATCTGCTATGGGGTTAGCCTCATGGAAACAGTGGGTAATCTTCCAGGGAATCGATTCTAAGAAAGGGAGAGTGAAAACCCACTTTTGGAGAATGAACCATAGGATCTGATTATTTTGAATCGCCAACACCACTGCTGCCGAATCCGATTCAATCCACAAACCCCTTACACACATAGCCTTCGCCATCAAAATACTTTCCATCACAGCATCAAATTTAGTTTCATATATTTTCTTAATACCTAGGAAAATGCTAAAGGCGCCACAAACTTGACCATCACTATTTTGAAGGATACCACGTGCCTCTGCTGTCACACCCCGTTCACACAAAACCGGGTCAGTGATCGGGTAAACACCGATTAACCCAAACCTGCCAGGATCATCTGATACAGTATTCCACCACAGCATACACACAACTAAGAAAGTGCTCATCAGTTTAGCGGAAGACTTGGTTTACCTGTGAATATTCCCATAATACTTGATACCCAAATTGTAATACAATAGTTAAGTACATGTGGGCCCGCAGGCATGATATTTGCACAAAAGGAATACAATTTACATATCAAGTATTTAAAAGGAATCATCAAAAATCAGAGTGTACAGCTCAGCTCGGTATCCAAGCTTAGAGCTCAGCTCGGTATCAAAGGTTGAGCCCAGCTCGACATCAAAAGGTAGAGCTCAACTCGGCATCAAAAGTGGAGCTCAGCTCGGTATCAGAACTGTGGTCCCGCAGCACAACTCTCGCACGAGCATTCAGTGCCGTGCTCTAACTCCTCAGGGACCCACCAGTCCTCTTCAGGAAACTCAATTGTGGGACCCGTCCCGTGCTCTTAAGATGGATGACCTGCAAAATCATCTAAAAGAGGTGCACACATGGGATGAGCTCACTAGCTCAGTAAGTGGAAAAATGGACCACACAACAGTCCACACAACAATCACAACCATCTGCACTATATGCTATGCAATACATTTTAAATCACATCCACCTAAGCAACATTACTAAGTCTTTGATTTAGTGCTACTACAACCACAGTGCGTGTATGCTCCGAGTACGAGCCGCGAACTCCATCCCGCGATACGCCCATAGGGCTGTCGGAGAAGGCCCACCGTGAGTACTCGAAAAAATAAAAACATGCCGACCACCGGCTCTCAACATAAAGTAAATGACTGAAAATTAAAGGTGTTGACTCCAGCAATTTAAAAGCAATACAATTGGCCCTCTTGAATATACCATCGGGGTTGCCGACTGTCCTAATGACCAGTCGGGCGTAATGTCTAACCGCCACAGTGACCCGACAACC
>NC_056559.1:1278480-1287978 GCF_013358625.1 Macadamia integrifolia
TTGTTCCCAACCTTGATTTCCACTTTAGTTAGGGAAAAATATGGCTGACAACAACTTTGGAACAAAAACCCTTCAAAAAATCGTTTTTTTCTGAAAAATTACCCATATTGGCCATTATATGACCGTAGCACCGATACGTACCGATATATATATCGATACTCATCGATACGTGCTGATATATACCGATACGTACCAATCGATACATACCGATACGTACCAATACATACCGAAACGTACATTTTACCTTAATTTTATATTTTTCATAGAGTCATATCGAGGCATGTCTTATCGTATCGATGTGTATTAGTGGTGTATTGATGCATATCGGTATGTATGGTAGGATATATATCGATACGAAATGATTTAAAAAATTCAATGTATCGTATCGGTGTGTATCGTATCGGCCGACTAAATTTAAGATACGTATTGGAGGGTATCGTATCGGTATCGGAGATACTTAAAACCATGGGTAAGACAGACCTTGATCTTTTGCATAACCAAACCAACCACAGCTGGCCTGGTGGGGGCATTCATAACTAAAAATATCTCGTAAGAGAAAAAAATTCCCACAGCATAGTGCAATATCACCTCTAACATTGACTTTTATTTTTCTCAGGGAAAAGATCTAAATCAAGTTGTGTGGCACTTGCACCTAGATACAGAAGGAGTAAAACGATGACCCGCCTATTTGAAATACAAAAATTTCATCATTGTTAACGCCCTTATGTATCATCTCTTAATTCCCCCAATGGTGCAGGGGCCATGCGATCGGACAATATTTTTTTTCACCATTTTTTTTAATTGTTTTTTTCACTTCTAACTTAACTATGTGGGCTCCATGTAGATTATACCATTCTCTACATGTGGCCTTTGGTGTGGTAGGGAGATTCTCTCCACACTGCCATTGTGGGAAACTCTCCCTATTTCTAAATACCCCTCAGGAGTTAAGAGACATATAATCTAAAACCTAAATAACGAATCAGAAAACACAATAAATAGAAAGATGAAACAAATACACAGACAAAACACAAAGATTTATGTGATTCAACAAGATTACCTATATCCATGATAAAATTGGAAATGCTTCAATAACAATGGAGAATAGGGTTACACTCATCCTCACGCCTCCTCTTTATTTGAGAATACTTTTGCTATGAACTCATAGAGAAACATAGGGACATTTTACAGAAATACCCATATGACCCCAAAATTTTCATTGGGCTACCACATCCTAACCCCTGCATGAACCCCCGACTCTTCAAAATCAGCCCACAAACCATGCGATAGAATACAAGACATCCTACAAGGAGAAGACGGGTTTTAATTTGTTCACTCTTTATGCATATTACCACTAGTTTCTTATTATTTCTTTTTAGGAATGTATTTGTCATTGGATATTCTAACAAGTGATCAAAATATGTAGGGCTTAGGAAATGAAACATTTCGAATGATATTAAGGGAAATAAAACAAAAATTTCAAGTATGCATTTTTATAATTTCGTAAATTCTGACGGTTAAAAAGGTGGCAAGCAGCGATAGGATTTGAAATTCAAATTTTATCTTGTAATCTTCCATGTACCAGTTATTCTCTCTTGTATGCCATCCATTTCTGTTCATCTTTTCACTGGATTTTCAAATTATTATTCTCCACTCAAAGTGAACATTGTTCTATTTGTCCAGAAGTTTTAGAACCATCCAACTTGTTACATGATAGATATTTGGATTGTCTATGAAAACTTCTTCCCAAAAGAATTCATAATGGTTTTTCAGCATGGTTCCTTGTGATAAGGGTTTTTATTTTCCACAAATCATTAATCATGGTCAGATTTATGGAAGGAGAGTGAGACTCAACTCAGTAAATAACCAGTTTGAGAGAGAAAAGAAGATGAGGCAGTACTTGCAAATATTGATGTATATATCATTTTCCTTTCGAGTGAGTTTCTCTTCATCTACCGTGAAGGAAAACCTTTTCTTTTTTCCTTATATCGATCATAGTTGAGGTGAGCCTCTTGTTCCTCATCTCTAAGCTTTGATTTCTCAATATTTCAGTACCAGTTAGACTTAATAACACCCTCGAATGATATTGGTAGAACCATTGGGAGTACGATGTCTTGTATTCCTCACTTGATAATGTCGCTTTGTAACTTTGTTGCTAAAGTTATTCTCTATAATCTGATTGAGGCGTAAAGACAAGCGACTGTAACTATATTCTCTATTAATAGAGATGTAGATCTCTTCTCAGCGTAGATGTAGACAATCTTACGGAATCATGTAAATCTTTGTGTGCGATTGTGTGATTATTTATTTATGATTTCTATTCGTTTTCCCCATTTCTTTTAAGTTCTTGATTTTTAAAGAACAAAACAATAAAAGCTGATTCTTTCCATTAATAATTGTCACTAGATTAAATTGTATGAAACACCATTAAAAGAGATTAATTCAAGTTTGGGTTTTCCCTTGATACTCATGATAGGGAGAGGGCACCATGGGTTACATATGTTCATCATGATAAGAGGGTGAATGCTATGTTTGGAGAGACATTGGTTAATGATGGACACACTAGAAGATAATTAGATAGGTGAGGAAAAGTGAGGTTCAGTTTCTTATCTAACACAAGCATGGGGATTGTACTTCCATTTGCTGCCTTTACATCATTTATTTACTCATCTATTGTTCTTTCCAGAGACACAATGCTATAGTAAAGTAGTAGCACTTGGGATTCGCGTGATCTCTTGGAGGAATATAAGAGATTAAAGAGGACTAGTGGCAATAGTCAATGAGTGTAGGACTTGTTCCTTTTAAGAGGGGGAGGGGTTACTAGTGCTAATAGTCAATGAATGAGGACTTGTTTCTTTGAGAGTGGGAGTGGTTAAGGTGAATAGTATATATTTTAGTCAAAAATTAATAAATTACTAGAAAATTTAGATTTTTTTAAAAATAATTACATTTGTATATAGTTCATCTTGGATGAATTTTATTCTTTATAGGAAAGGGTCATTGAAAAAGGCTATCCCAAGGAATTGATTTAGCTATAGGAAGTGTGGTGATAATGTTTGAAGGGGGTGTAGCCTAATGACCCACAAGCATGGCAATACATGTCCACCTCTTCAGCTCTCCCATAGTTCAAGGAATCAAAATTGAATCGGGTAGATCAATAGAGTCCGATCTAGATTCTGGTCTATTCTCTTGAATTGCTTATACTTTACTTTCAAATTAATAATCCTCCATCGGAAGAGGAAGGTTCACTCATCCATCTAAAGTCATATTATTACTTAACTCATTATTGTATAAAGTCGATAATGCCTCTCCATTGTTTTTTATTCCCATTCCAAGGCATCCAAACCTCTCGGAGAAACTGTCTCCTTTGATCTTACTTTTTTTTTTTTTTATCAGTAAAATAGACAAAAATATAATAAGATCCCAGAATCCTTATGATTAAAAAACTCCAAAAAAAAAAAAAAACCTTTAAAGTTTAGAAATTCTTTAGTTCTTCTTCCAATTTTAATTTCTATAAATTCCAAACATCCTACGGAATTCCGGGTTCTTAAACCATGGGCTTCTCCCCCATCGACTTGGAAACAAAGCATACATACACAGAATCTACCAGGCCATTTTTATTCTGTCTGTCTTAATCTCCATGGATAGACTTTTCCTTCTTTCTTGGTGTAGGAGCCCACCTGATGAGCCTGTCCTGAGTCAGAGATTCCAAATTCTAATTGGCAGGCAAATCCTACAATAGCTTCCTAATTCCCAATTGGTGACCTTTTATCAATAATAATAACAGCAACAACAAAGCCAGAAAAGTGATACTAAGTTAATAAAGAGTAAGCAAAGCTTCATTATATCATCTAGAGAGGACAAAAGAAGCTCCCCACCTCCGTACCTCACCTCACCTGCCCACACCTGCCGACCACCATTAGAGACCATAATGAAATTATCCCATTCACATTAATTACCACCTTTGACATTTCTCTATCCTCTTCCTGTCCTTCACGCCCAAGTCCCAATCGTGTCCATACCCAGTGACCGAGGAAGGGACTCAGTGGGGTATGGTGTCTTGTATTTTATCGTTTGTATAAGTAGGTTGATTCTAAATGGTTATTAAAAGTCAAAAGTCTTAAGAGTTATTTATAATATAAGGTTTGTTATATATTTGTAACGAGAGTTTTTCCTTTGTAACTAATTTTATAAAAGTGTGAGGATGAACGACTGTAAACAATACTAATCTCCATTAATAGTGAAAAAGAAAAACAAATCTTAATTCAGGACATGAACAATCTTATAGAATTAAACCACGTAATTCTTTGTGTACACTTATGCAATTGTTGTTTGTGATTTCTATAAATTTTCTAGATGAACGACTTACTAAGCAAACAAATGCGCTGATGGTCACCACTGATCAGTCATCGTCGTCGACGACGTCGTTGTTGCATGGAAAATGGGAAGGATAACCTCTGTGTATCTCTGCGTGTGTGTGTTAGTGCGGAGGGTGTTAGTGGTCAGTGGTCACCCACGTGAAACGCAGCTAAAATCGATGAGGGTATTGGGTGGGCCTTCGTCTTCTTTGTAGTCTTTCTAGCAATAAAGTAGATGGGCAGTTCTGAGGTCTGAGGACCGAGGACCGAGGAGGGGCTGGCGCTTGTGGCCGTGTGGGAATCGAATCTGACATATTCAATTTCTAACTATTAAAAGGATTGGTGCAGAGAGGGAGAGAGAGATCATCTCTGATTCGAAGTTAGTGAGTTCTGACCACTGACCCACTCAGTCTGATCGCTCCCATGGTGGGAACTGGAAACTGGAAAGTGTGAACTGGGAAGGAGGGAATAGGGCCACCTCAGTGCACGTGAGACTCTCTCTCTTTCTCTCTCTTCTGTCACTGTCTGAGACATGTCCACCACTACACGTGTGGTTTAGCTCACTCTGCCACTGCTATCCACCCCAGATCTGCCATCTTCCCTGATGTCATAATCATCTTCATCTACTTGGGCTTACTTGATGCTTAGTTAATTAAAATTTCCTTTTAACAGACTCTGATGATCATATAGCACTACTCTGCTGCTTCTTCATGGGCATGGCTTCAATTTTACAAGGCACACACAGATGCCTTGCATTACATAGAGAAGTTTTATATCATGTGAAGTGGGTTCAGTCTCTGCTTTAGCAGTTTGAGCTTTTCTTTATTGGTTTATCTAACAAGAACTACTACAAACCTTTCAGCTGTGTATAAATATGTTCACATAATAACTGGAAAATCCACTTTAAGTTCCAAATCCTGAGTCCAGGACTCCAGATAAATCAGCATCCTGAGTCCCAGATAGGAGTATCCTTACTAAGAAGTGTTGGCTTCCTAGGTACTACTTAAGGTATAAAAAAAGGAGAAAATACAAAAAAATAAAAAAATAAAAATAAAATAAAATAAAATTTTAAGATGGGCGTGGAGATTACAGTTGAGCAGACAAAGTTGCTTTTAGTAAAGAAGTATAAAGACCCACTAACCAGTAAAGACTAAAGGGAAGCCTATGTCTACGTCTATACTGTCACACCCCATTCACACAGAACCGGGCCAGTGACCGGGTTAACACCGGTTAACCCAAACCTATCAGGATCATCTGATACAGTATTCCACCACAGCATACACACAACTAAGAAAGAGCTCATCAGTTCAGCAGAAGACTTGATTTACTTGTGAATATTCCCATAATACTTGATACCCGAATTGTGATACAGTAGTTAAATACATGTGGGCCCGAAGGCATGATATTTACACAATAAGAGTACAATTCACATATCAAGTACATAAAAAAAACCATAAAAAATCAGAGTATACAGCTCGGCTCGGTATCAAAGCCTAGAGCTCAGCTCGGTATCAAAGGTTGAGCCTAGCTCGGCATCTCAAGGTAGAGCTCAGCTTGGCATCAAAGGTGGAGCTCAGCTCGGTATCAGAACTGCAGTCCCGTAGCACAACTCTCGCACGAGCAATCAGTGGCGTGCTCTAACTCCTCAGGGGCCCACCAAACCTCTTCAGGGAACTCAACTGTGGGACCCGCCCTGTGCTCTTCAGATGGATGACCTGCAAAATCATCTAAAAGATGTGCGCACGTGGGATGAGCTCACTAGCTCAGTAAGTGGAAAGATGGACCACACAGCAGTCCACACAACAAATCACAATCATATGCACTATATGCTATGCAATACATTTTAAATCACATCCACCTAAGCAACATTACTAAGTCTTTGGTTTAGTGTTACTACAACCACAGTGCGCGTATGCTCCGGGTACGAGCCGTGAACTCCATCCCGCGATACGCCCATAGGGCTGTCAAAGACGGCCCACCGTGAATACTTAAAAAAATAAAAACATGCCGACCACCGGCTCTCAACATAAAATAAATGATAAAAATTAAAGGTGCTGACTCCAGCAATTGAAAAGCAGTACGATTGGCCCTCTTGAATATACCACCGGGGTTGCCGACTGTCCTAATGACCAGCCGGGCGTAATGTCTAACTGCCACAGTGACCCGACAACCGCGACCACTGCTTCCCCCCAAATGGTAACCCAACACCTTAACCCCTGTTGGGAAGGGTCGTAGGACGGGAAGATGATAATCCTAAACCGCATGCTCCTATATGACAATAGTACGATTGCATAGTGCCACCGCATCCCATACCACGGGCCACCAATGCATTCGTTTCCAATCCGACTACGGCATTTAGTCTATTAATACATCATGCACAATGATGTTAACATTCATCACATAAGCATATCATCACTTGGCATTTAGAAAATAAACACAACACCCATGCATAACAATGTGAGGATGACTAATCTACATAGCATTTTCATGATGACATGGCTAGACTAGATATGATTAAATGAATGCCAAACAATGCCTTGAAACAAGGCCAAACGTCCTTTCCCCACTTACCTGTAATGTATAAGGACTCACGCTCGGTACGGGTGAGATCCGGTGCGAGAAGCGTACGCTTTGGTGAACCTAACATAAGTGAGCGGGGTTAGTATTTCGCCACTTTGGGATCAAGATTTACACGATCCAATGATAAGATCATGTTTAGAATCCTAAAAGAAGGTCACACGTCCGTTTTGGGTCCAATCGGACGTAAAAATCACGTTCGGAGCCTCTCGGGTGGGTCGGACAGCCCACTTGTCTGACCCACCAGTCAGACCCATCGGTCTGGACCGGTGGGTAGGTCGGCCCACCGATCGGCCCGTCGGTCTGGCCCGTCGATTGGGCCCGAGGGCCTTGCTAAGATCGGCGGGCAGGGTGGCCCGCCGGTTGGGCCCGAGGGTCCTGCCCTCTCAGGCCGGTGCCCACAGGTGGGCCAAGTGGCCCATCGGTTTGGCCCATCGGTCTTGGCGGAAAACTGTTGTTTCTTTCCAAACTTCCCCCAACCTTTGGGGATTCAAATGAGGCTTTTTCAAACCCATTCTTCACTCATTCAAGGTCTCATAAGATGGTTCTAACCTAGATCTAGGTTAGATTTAAGGAATGGGAAGCCATCTTACCTTCTTTGCTCAAGAACACCTTCAAAACCCCAAAATCAGTTCAAATCAACAATGCTTCTCCGACCTTGTAAATACTTCTTCAAATCCTTCAAAATCAACACATAGATCATCTATTAAACCTTAGATTCATCATTTCAAAGGGGATTTACAAGATCTCAAGAAACCCTACCCAAATCAAGGGTTTTACTTGGGTATGGTGAAGGTTTAAGGAACCTAGCCTTTGCTCACCTCTAAACGTAGATTTAGTGTTAGAGATCACTCTTCTGGCGTCGGAATGGGAAGATCAAGCCTCGGCGCCACTGAAATCCATCTCTTTTTCCTCTTCCTTCTCTTCTCTTCTTCTTCCCTTTTCTTTTCTCTCTCCTCCCTATTCTTCTCACCAACGTACGAGTGTCATAAATGAGAAAAGAAAAAGGGAAATAAATGTTACATATACTTCTTAAAATAACTAAGTATTCACATGGGTGGGTCACTCAGGTGGGTGGATGCGCCCACATGTCCGCCCACCTGAAGGCCAAAACTTGGGATTTTGACAGAATTCGACCCTCAGCACGAATCTCACTCTTGGCATACGATGTAATATACGTATACGCCTTAATATATGGCTATATACTTGCTTTATCCGTACATGGCCTTATGATAGGTGCATGTACACGGCTTGGGTACACCCGTATCTTCTGGCACTGGCTCGAACTTGTCGGGTCAGCCAGTGTTTAAGATCACCCTTGCCATCATAGTCCATAAGGAACCCATTTTAACTCTCTTCGATTCGGGTCCTGCATGATTAAACCTGGTCAACCGTGTAATCAGACCAGGTTTAAGAAGTAGGGTATTACATATACTCTCCTCTCCTCTCTGTCTCTCTCTCAGATTGGAACTTGATGAAATATATACAAAAAAGAAAGGCTTGTTTGGTGATCCCCAGATCACTACCAAACTGAGAGAGAGAGAGAGAGAGAGAGAGAGAGAGAGAGAGGGGAGTAGGGCACTCAAGGCCACATTGGAGACCCTTTTTCTTTTCCCAAGAGTCTCGAGAACCAGCTAGTGTAGGACAAGCCCCACCTCACCCTTTCAAATTTCAATCTATTCCCAAGTCTCAACTCTTATGTTTTAATGTTTCTGGCCATGGCATGTCTACTTCATGCCCCCTCTTCTCTCTCTTCATGCCTGCTGAAGCAGTAAGTCTGTAACTTTGGATGTTTACCAAAAAAAAAGAGGGGGGGGGGCTCTAGTCTGTACTACCATGGATGATATGAGGGTCCCAACTCCCATTCGCACCACCCCAGGTAACGAAATGCCATTGGGATCTGAGTCACAGCCGTATACGGGTCTCTGTTTGATGACCAAAACTACTATTCTTCTCTAATTCTTTCTGTGTCTCAGGAGCTTTTCACTGTGTTTGTGAGAGTATGGTGGGACCAGAGAAAAGATTTTATGATAAAAATGCAATTTTGGCCACTGTCCTTCACTGCAGGAAGGTACAGATCAATCAATCATTTTGAAAATTTCACCCTCCCATTAGTCAGCTCAGAAGCATAAGAGGGAGGGGATCTAACCACCACTTAAGACATCTCTAATTAGGGGCCTTAAAATAGGCCCAAGCCCAGACTATGGCCTTAGGGATGTAATAATTCCAGGCTAAGCCCTACCGGACTATCCCTAAGATTAACTACATTTGGTTGCAAAAAAAGTATGGACAAATAGGTGCGGGGTTCCTACACATGCAGCCTGAAGAGTCCATGGACGGGGAACTAATAATGCTAGAACACAGAGATCAGATGAAACTAAAAATTTGTGAAACACACAGACCTCAATATCCTATACTTACATTTCAGCCCATGTTAAGTTTTGGGCTACCAAAAGGGTGTTGGGGACTAGGAGGAGGTGCATAGATTTACATAAGAGAGGGATATGTTTTTAGATGGCAGGTTATATAATAGAATTGTAGTTTGAAATTAGACATGTCACCCACC
>NC_056559.1:1288078-1327544 GCF_013358625.1 Macadamia integrifolia
TATTTGTTTCTGGTATTGATTTATGCCGTGCATGATGGCTGATCCCAAGTCTACCTTGGGCAATATTAATGTCCAGATCAGCACAATCAAACTCAATGGACTTGCTTTATTTTCGGGGATTACTGTTGGCATATCGATGCCTACTATATTTCTGGATATGACCATCAGACCCTCCTAAGTTTTGGGGGCATTATTTCCCTCTCTGGTCTGGTGAGGCCCTTCGACCATATTCCAGGGCTGACCAAACCTCCAGTTTTGCCATGGCTGATTTTCTTTTAGGATTGGCGATACCCTGTTTATCTGATTTTGTGGACATATTCGATATCTGAGATTATCTAGCTTTTGTCCATTAGAATTGCATGATAGTTTGGGGTATTGAAGACCCCCCCCCCCAAAAAAAAATTTAACTCCTTCGACTAAAATATGGTGTCAATCTGAGACCTAACTTTGTTTCTATTAGAAATCTCTTTTAAAATATGGATTGAGTTTCTCATCCCAACATCACTTGTGGTACAGTTTCTTGAAGTTCTATTATATTGATCAGATGGAATCTCTTTGTTGGAAGAGAGCTTTGGCTGCTTTTCATCTTAATCATGAATATTAGGGTGTAAATGTTCAACCATACTCGTGTACATCAGTTAATTTTGCAATCTACATAGGTCTTCTTCTTCCCAAGGATCAAATAATGGGCAAGAGTAAGATAGTCAACTCACCTTGAGTGGGGGTATTTTGGACATTTAACAAAATAACTAACAGATTTTCCATCTATTAAGGGATGACTAACGGTAGGGATGGATTTGACATTTTTAAATTAATAGAGGGTGTCTTTGTTATTTCAAAAAGCACAGGGGTAGCATTGCAATTTTTTTTTTTAATCAATTTTGGTCTGATTTTTCAGTAGACCTACACAATCCGGTCTTCAACCGGTTTCATAATAACCCCAAATCAAAGCCGACTCGATAGGGAATCGATATGACTGTGTTTATTTAGTTGGATTCACTCGGTTTGTTTCACAGTACTTTCATGTGATTGGGAGATGATTCTTCACCAAGCGTTGATTTTGACATCATTTATAATTAAATAACCATAAAACAATGTTTGTTTACCAAAAGAATGACAGATAAGAAAAAGGGCATTAGTTGGCCACTCGGGTCAAGCATGGTATTTTTAGCATGAGTTGAAGGCAGCATTTTTAGCTCCCAAGTTTAATTGCTCATTGACTTCATCCGTCAAAGGAGGTTGACACGTTCCACCTGGATGACAGGAGTTGAAAACCAGAAGGAAAAACTTTCTTTGTGTAATACCTGTCATGTGTTACCTGTTCCATTTTTCTCAAGAACATCCCAAAATCGATCGGGTAGAAAAAATAAGTACCAACCTATCTTTAATCTGAAGTAAGTAGACGTCGGCCTTCTAAAAGTGAAGCTTCGGTTTTCAAGCAAAAACTTTCTTTGTGTAATACTCGCCATGTGTTACCTGTTCCATTTTTCCCAAGAACATCTCAAAATCGAACGGGTAGAAAAAATAAGTATCAACCTATATTTAATCTGAAGTTAAGTAGACGTTGGCCTTCTAGAAGTAAAGCTTCCCAGCCGCTTACCTCCTTGTTTGAGGTTTTTAAGTGGTGTATTTTTATCTATTTATTTTCTATGTACTGCATAATCATATTCTATATAACAGTTAAAATCTTGTAGGCCACCTTGCTCAACATGTGTGATGATCAGAGAGGCTCTATGAATGCATAAGAGATATCACAGCCCATAAACAAGCTTCTGCCGACGATTAAATTGGTATCGCAAGCAGAAAGGGTCATACCAGTGCCACATTACAAGCGGAAATGTACAAGAAAATTTTCTTTGAATCAGTACCTAGCATCTGACATTTCAAGAGCCCTGCTTTGCAGGCTTTGGAAGATTATAAAGAATTAGACCCAACACTAGTATCACACTACCAATGAGAAAAAAAGGGCTCAAGCTTGCACGTTCAGGCATGTAAGGCAATGGTAAAGTAAGAATGTAAATAGAAATTGGCACTGCAAATAAAGTGAAAAACACAAATTAGAAGCAAAAGTAGGAAACAAAATGAACATATTTGCAAAGGTCACACACCTGATAATGTTGCTGAAAGGGAAGAAACCACTGCGGAGGAAATTTTCACCAGATACAGCATAGAGATGTTGAAAGCCATATTAAAGCATATGTACAGCAGGGGTAGTAATGGAGCACCATCACAACCTGAGAAGACATCACAGAAGTTGCTAAAGGAAGCTTAGAGGAGGAAATTAAGAGCCAATGGAGTGTATCAAATTGACTAAGCAATCTTGTTCATACAAGTTTGCACAGATCAATACTCACAAGCAAAATGCTCCATGTGCTTGGGTGTGACAAATGTAAAGTAAAAAAATACAAAAAAATGCCAATAGCATAACAGAAAAAGTGATATTTTTACTTTATTATTTTATACAAGAACCTACAGAACTTGATTAAAATTTTTAGTACAGTTAGTTACATAATAATTGTAACTATTAGTTCTCCAATTTGTTTTTGTTGACTTTAGGAGAAAAGGCTTTTATGTGGCCTGAGGACGAAAGGGTTCTCCTGCAGCCCACGCTTATTGTGCCACATGGTAGATTTGGGCTGTGGAGGAAGCCCTTCGTACATGGACCGTGGAGGAAACAAAAGCCCTTTACTCTTCAACATTCTCCATTCAACCAGATGGAGACAAAAGGATTGGAGAACCAGTACCAAATGTTCATTTGTTCCACTTGTGAAACAAGAGTTAGATATATCCTCATTTGCCTTTAAATAAATCATTGTTTTTTTATAAGAAACAACAGGGAGTGTTATGTAAATATATTTTATGGAAGGGGCTTATGTGTAAGTAGACATAAGGGATTCTTTTTATCAGAATTTGGTTTGTTATAAATATATTGCTTTGCAGCCAGTTAGGAATTATCTTTTCTAATCGGTTTGCTTTCTTTTCTTCCACTTTCTTCTCTTCTGCAAATACCATTATTGATTTTTTTTTTTTTTTTTCTCTCTTCCTTTGGTAATGAATTTTTTATTCACCCAAAAATATTTTGATCAGTTACTTGACGAATCATTTTAACATTTTTGTTAAATTCCTCTAGTATTTTGGTGCATAAGTTGATGCCTTAAAATGACTTCTCTCAATTTGTGCTAGGGGTGGCAAAATTCAGATAAATCAAGGTCCAGGTCAGAAAATGTGCCATGTCTATGGCTGGTTGTCCTTCCATTTCATAACCATTAGATAGTACAAGCTGACATGGTTCCATCTGGGTCTTAGATGTTTGGCCCATTCTGCATGGGAGATACTTTTTAAGCTTGCTTAGCTCAGTCAAAATATTATTCTAAAGTATAATTAATATTAAAAAAATATATCTTTTCAAGAACTGAACTCAAATAACGGTTGAACAGCATAGTGATCAAGTAAGCTAAATATCAGAATAAACAAGCATTACTTATTATATTCTAATACCTGAAAAACCAGGTCAAGTTGTCCAAATTGCCAAACCTGAACCCCTCATAGTTTTCAATTCAGACAAGTTAATTCTTATCTCAGCCAGAGGATTTCGAAAAGTATACTCTTGTAGTTGGACAAAATGAGTCGGATGAATTGGTTAAGACTTTCACACCCTAATTAATACAGCAGGTTGCAGCCTCACGAAGTCTGCAAGCAATGTATTGAAGAGGTGAGTTCTTCCCCCACATGGTGTATCCTTTTCCTTTTCATCCCAATATGTAACGACTGAGTTCCCCACTTTCACAATCCAGAAGCATAACCATAGAGCATCCTGGCAGGATCGAATTCGTTGACAGGCGGTTCTTGGAATAGGTACCAACCTTTCCCAAGAAACACCAACAGACAGTTCAAACCAGACAGTTGGACCCAAGTACCAGACCACTACAGAAATACACGCTCTGACACAAACTCGGATATCATCCACATGTCAATACTCCTTTTCATGAGAAAGGTATTCGATCAATTAAATTCTTGATGAACATGATGTCTTGGACTCTTGGGTGAGTCACATGAACTTATTAGCATGTGTTCACTAAATATGTAAATAATGTCACAATGTGCTCTTATTGCATAGTAACACATGTATGGCCCACATGATTCAGACCATACATCACAAATTCAGATTCAAGTTCTAACATAAAACTGCAGATCAAATATAGCAAGATATGTAGAAATTCAGAACTGGCACATCCAATGTGAATTTAACATACTCGCCTGTAGTAGTGGGCCCGATGTTCAAAAAACAAGCAGCACCGCTTCTCAAGTAGGAAGGGAACTGGGAAAATGGTATACCTTTCAAGTTTGATAATAAAGGCAGAAAGAGAAGTATGAAAAGAGCCTACATTTAGAAAGAAACAATGAGATACAGTCCTGATGAGAATGTTGTTTGTAGATTTTATATGGCTAAAAAAGTAAACACAAAAGATACATAAGCTTGTAAAACCTTCTGAAGTATTGTCCCCCTTTTTATGGGCAAACCAGAAACTGACTCATTGATCTATCCAAGGTGACATCACATGGGTTTTCTGTACACATAATCTCAAAAGATTCAAAGAAACTATACCATGAAGGCTTTCAAAAACTTAACCATTACAACCATCTACCAGCAATGATTGAATCAAGGTCCACCTATTTTCCAAAGTCAGATGTAAGTCGAAGCCCAGCTAGTAAGGAAGGAACAGACCCAAATGCATATTCTCAGAATTCTTCTTGAATTCTCAAATATATTTCTGTTTCTCGATTCCAAAACCCACACGATATAATGAACGGTAACAACTGCCATAAATTCATCCTTTTGATGTCCAAATTGAAGTTTGGTCATGCCATGGAAAACCTTGTTAATTGGTAATGATTTTTTTTGATACAGTTGTCAATTGATAATAGTAATGACAAAGACAAACCTTTCTGACCACAGAGCCTGTGGGAAGAAGCAACTCGAAGTACATTGCTCATTTCCCATGGGCATGGAGTTTGTACTTAACTACTAGTGAATTTGTACAGTCCCAAGTTGTTTGACGCCTTTTTAGATAAATTCAAACCAATTATAAGTGGAAAAAAATATGCTGAACATTTCAAGGAATGCACCATAGTTAAATATAACTACTATTATTACATGAAGAAGTTGTACATGTCTACTTTTCTTCCTTACGATCTTTTATTTAATTCTTTCTTCCAATGATACTTTTATTTTTCTAACCTTACTACCCAACCCAGCTCACTAAGTTTTGTCTCTCTGATTGAGGTAGGCTACACTAATCCTGTTCTGCCTCCAGGAACCGTACTAAAAGGTATGCATACCAGGTCTTCTGAATGCCAGCCTGAGCTCAGGACTGACAAAACAAAATTAAATTACATAATTGTGTAGCTACAGCGTAGTGTGCGGCACACTGCACGTTATGCTGTTCCCAAATTATCACATTTTCTGTCAATCCTGATAACAACTTACCTTAGAAGCCAATGTCCTCAGCCATACTACTAATTGTATCAGAAGCGATATGGATAACCCAAAGAAGGTAAAGTAAATGGGCTCAATTTATCACAATTCACAATTGCAGGAAAAAAAAAAGTAGCCCCGTAAGAAGTTCCTGGTCAACTTAGAAAAGAATTTAAAAGGCTTAAAGCAAGCCGTATGAGTTTAAGAGTACCACCTGGAATCCAGAACCAAAAGAATTAACAACGAATATGTCAAGCTGTTTACCCTGCATATATATCAGTGGATAGTTGTCAAGAAACCAAGGACAATGAACAGTATATGCATATCAGGAGATGAACCTGAATAGCTATCATAAATTTTTAAGGAAGTCAATTAGATTCTGGATATAGCCAAACCTTGAGACGAGAGGTAGCATCAACGAAAACAAACTCCTGTTTATACAAGGGTGGTTTAGGGCTTACAATTACCAATATAAAAAAGTAACAAAAAAAGAATATAGCTTGTTGATGTAACCTTGATAATAGATGCACCGGCTTGAAATGCAGACGAAGCTAACATTAATGCTGGCCATATAAACTCAATTTTTGTAAGCATTTGACTGTCATTTGGCCCACTGCAGGAATAATGAGAATAAGAATAAGTGAGCCTATTCTTTGCACAGTAAACAACACCAGTAGACATGCATCTCAAAGCAAACAAGGCATTGGGATATATTTAGTTGATCTATGGTAAACTGAGCCAGCTTGTGATCTCATTTTCCAAACAACACACATTGTAGTAGATTTAATTTATTTAAAGCTAACAATTATATTGAAGATTTCAAAGTGTCGAGAAAAGCAATGGAATGGTTGGAAGGATCAGAAAATGCAGGAAGCTCCCTTTTATCCAGAAGGAATTTTTGGCTTTGTACAACCCGATGAAGGTATAATCTAAGACAATGAGGAAAAATGAATCTGCACTCGAGATAATATCAGAAAAGGGAAATCTCAGAGATAGAAGAAGGTAAATGGGGTTTAGAAACCTATTATGATGGTTCAGCTTTGTTTATAGTCCAGGTATTCCCACCATCATTCATCCATGTAACGAGGATATTTAAGTATCATCTACCATCTATGCGATGAGTAATACATGGAGGTTCTTGTTGTAACCCGGCAGCCACTGAGAGGGGGGGTGACTCAGTGAGTCTAATTCCGATTCCCAAAACTTATCCGATATCTGACACAGAAAACCCTGATACACCTGTCCCTGTACCTGTCCCTATTTGCACACAGTCGTATGCACACTCAACCTCTCATAGGCATTTCCAAGTGTGCACACCCATTCGGCATTCCACGCACTTCAATATATATATAATGTAAACAAGAAACATACCCACAACACAGGGTTTTTACGAGGTTCGGAAATTTACCTACATCCTGGAAGTAGTGCCCGTAAAGGCTTCATACCTACTCAATACACTACTTTTGACTGCACCCGTAGTCGGGAGCATCCACGCCTAATTTTCTCAAGCCAAAGCTGAGATGGCACTCGTAATACCGGTACAATGTGTAGCACCCACTACACGGCAACACCCACTCCCAGTGCTTAGCACCCACTAAGAACTCAATAAAGAATACAGTAAATTTGAGCTTATATCAATGCCCTACAGTCAAGCCCTGCCTAGCATATACATCCACAACTAGCTAGCATGCCTACAATTCATCCACAACTAACCTAGCATGTATATATTCATCCACAACTAACCCTAGCATACATACATGCATACATGCATATAATGTAAATTCTAGGGTTAGAAAATCTCACAGTCCTTGTCTGGTGTTATCAGAGTTGTCTCAGAGCATAGTCTCTACACACTGGAATCCTCAACTCCCCTTTAGAGTAGGAGACTTGAACCTTCAAGTGAGCTCAACATGGCCATGGCATCTCACAAGTCTTCTCCCTTGTCCTCTTGCACTTTAAAGCACAAATAGAAAAACCCTCTCTTCTTTTCTCTCTTTTCTTGGCTTTTGATCAATGAAACATCAAGAACACTCAACTACCTTTTTAAGTCCACTCTAATGGAGTAAAGGCACTTCCCATCAAGTAATAAACCTCATTTAATGATCAACCATCAAGAGAGAAACTTCTCTCACAAAATCCATAGATTTTCTCTCACCAAAAACTTGTTTTCAGACTTCCTTCATGAAGCTTAAACCTCCTCTCTTGAAGTTAACAAGACATTCTTGCAACCAAGAGAAAAAGGGTTAGAAGCTCTACTGATGTTCGATATTTTTCTTTACATCTAACCTCTGTTCTTTTTCATCAGATGGATGGAGCTCTCAAAAACGAAGAGACTCCAACTTGGATCACCTAAATCGGACCAGTATTGAGGAAGTTATTGCACTTCAAAGTTCAGCCATTGAGGGAGCTTAAAAGGGAATCTTTTAATCCTTTTTAGTGTACCTGCGAATCACATAATCAGGAATAGAATTGTAGCCATCAGATTTGTTTTGACCGGTCTTGAACCCTTGGGCCTTGGATTGATGCAGCATTATCAGCACAAATTGTGGAATACCCTTGCATTTCAGCCCTTGGATGGGTTTCATCTAATGGCCATAATTAATCTTAAAAGGTGGAAGCCATGTTTCGTATTGTGATTGGATGAAAAAAGAATCTTCATTTAATGTTTCACCAACAACCCTTTGAAGTCAACACCATTAAATGGCATCAACAAAAAAAAAAAAACCCCTTCTTGAATCTCACGATTAAAGCCACTTTTTTTTTTCAAAACATCAAAGAGCATTCCCCATAAAGTAGAAATGATACTTGTCCTCTTATTAAATATTACATTCAGGCCCCTATGCTTTTGAGAAAAACTTTCATGCCCTGCCAAAATTTGAGAATTTGCGAAGAAGCCCTTCAACTCTCTATAAAAATGTTAAACCTCCCGCACCAACACCGAGAGCATTTCCATTTCCAGATTTTGGAAATTTCGGATTGGCTTCACCAAAACTTGCATAACTCTTTCATACGATTTCTGATTGAGACGAAACAAAGTGCGTTGGAACCACGACTGGACGCTCTACAACTTTTTAGAAGACCTGATCATCTGACTCAGCCATGTAAAAAGACCAAAATGCCCCTAGACCTTTCCAATGACGCATCTTCCTCATACGAAATTGGAACGATATGAAATCAGAACTGTTGGAAAGATCAGATTTTTGTCGTATCGTTACATGTAGAAAACTTCCAAAAAATTCATCTACAATGTCAAAACTGCCCTCGACTGCCACAAATGCAGTAACTTCTTTATACGGTATCGGAATGCGATGAAATCAGATGCACTGGATTAGATAAATTACAACATATCTTTTCTATAAAGAAACAGTCGTCCAAAAATATCATTTTCACTATTGAAAATGCCCCCAAGCGTAAATAGGCTAATTTTGCCAGTTTTGACCTTGAAACCCACACCATCTACCATGGATGAATCAAACAACTCTACGCACACAATGTGGCTATGTTATCTCATCGGTGACATTGAACACTACCATATCATCATTTTCGGCCACATCACCCAAACCGACCACATCATCACTGCCATGTGGCCGGGTTGCCAACAAGGACAATCATTAAACAACAATCTCCCCCTTTGGAATTGTTGGCAACCACCTCATCACCAATACACTCTAAAGCTCCGATGAGTAACTCTCTCCCCCTTTGACAATAAGTATAAAGGGTGGAACTAATGGACTCCCCCTAAGTCCAATATAGGGGTAGCAACATCAAGCAACTTGCTCCCCCTCTCTCAATGCCCCTAGTGCTTGGGAAGAACCACCACTCCCAGTTTCCGTCTGAGGAACTCAAATGATCTTTAGGAAGTGGTTTAGTAAAGATATCAGCCACTTGCTATGTTGTGGGAATAAACTCCATCCTTACTTCACCTTTCATCACCTTGTCTCTCAAGAAATGATATCGGATGGCAATGTGCTTCGTTCTAGAATGCATCACTGGATTCTTGAAAATATTGATAGCACTCGTATTGTCACAATACAGTGCACTGCCTGCTCAACCTCCACACTCAGATCCTTCAACATCTGTTTCATACACAACACTTGTGTATAACAAGATGTAGCTGCAATATACTCTACCTCTGCAGTTGAAAGAGAGACTGACTCTTGCTTCTTACTGTGCCATGTCACCAAACTGCTCCCCAAATAGAATGCACCACCACTGGTGCTCTTCCTGTCATCCACACATCCGGCCCAATCTGCATCTGAAAAAGCTGACAAACTAAAGCTCTTGACCTTCGGATACCATAAGCCAAACTCACTGTCCCCTTCAGACATCTAAAAATTCTCTTCACTATTACCACGTGTGTCTCCTTTGGTCCTGCTTGGAATCTGGCTACCATGCACACAGCTTATAAGATGTCAGGCTTACTAACTATCAGATATAATAAGCTACCAATCATTAACTTATACGAGGTGTGGTCAACTGATAAAGAGTCATCTTCCTTGCTTAATTTACACCCAGTCATCATAGGTGTACTAACTGGCTTGCAATCCTCCATGATGAATCTTTTCAACATCTTCCTCACATAATTGAACTGAGATATGAAGATACCTTCCTTCTTCTGACTGATCTGCAAACCCAAGAAGAATGACAGTTCGCCCAACATAAACATCTCAAACTCATCTTGCATCCTCATTGCAAAATCTCTGCATAACTCATCTTTGTGACCCCCAAAGATGATGTCATCTACATACACAACCACCACAAGTTGACTGCTTTCTTCGGTTCTGATGTAGAGACAACTGTCCACTAAACCTTTTTTGAAACCCAACTTGCACAAGTAAGAGTCCAATCTGGAGTACCATGCCCTTGGAGCTTGTTTCAAACCATACAAGGCCTTCTTCAATTTGCAAACAAGAGTGGGGTCTTCACCCAACTGAAACCCATCACGCTGCTCTCCTCTTCCAAGTTTCCATTCAGAAAAGCTGATTTGACATCCATCTAATAGACCTTGAAACCCTTGTACATTGACAAAGCCAAGAACACTTTGATAGCCTCAAGTCTTGCCATTGGAGCAAAAGTTTCCTCAAAGTTAATGCCTTCCACTTGAGCATACCCCTTGCATACAAGTCTTGCTTTGTTCCTCACCACTTGACCATCTTCATTGAGTTTGTTTCTGAAAACCCATTTAGTACCAATGACATTCTTGTCAACTGGCCTAGGGACTAAACCCCAAGTGTGATTCCTCTCTATCTGATCAAGTTCTTCATTTATGGCCTTCATCTAACTCTCATCATTGCTTGCCTCATCAACAATTTTTGGTTCAATCTTCGAAAGAAGAGAGTAGGTATTGGTCTTCATTCTTCTAGTTTGAACACCTACAGTGGGGTCACCAATGATTAACTCATTTGTTCTCTGTTGATCAACTCTGTTGTGTCTCCTCTGCTCATCTAAATCTACCTCAGCTTGTTCAACAACCTCATCTTTGCTTTTGGGTCTACTATCAACCAGGTCATTCTCATTATCAAGATCTTCAAATTCTGGAAGTTCATTTCCTGAGCCAGAAGGAATATCTTTTTTCTCATCAACTGTGACATCAACACTCTCCATAATTTTGGCAAGTCTGTTGTTGTAGCAGCTATAGGCCTTATTTGAAGTAGAATAGCCTAGAAACATACCCTCATCAGCCTTATCATCAAACTTGCCCGAATCTTGGTTTGTGTTCTTGATGTAACACTTACTACCAAAGGCCTTGAAGTGTCTTGCTGTAGCCCTTCTGCTAAACTAGATTTTATATGGAGTCTTGTTCTCATGAGGTCTCAACATACATCTGTTATGGATGTACACTGCAATTAGAATTGCCTCCTTCCAGAACTTCTTGCCCATGTCATTCTCTGCCAACATTGTTCTAGCCATGTCTTGCACTGTTCTATTCTTTCTCTCTGCAACACCATTCTGTTGGGGTGTTCTTGGAGCTGAAGTTTGTTTCCTGATACCATGCTTATAGCAGTATTCTTCAAAATCATCCCAACTATACTCACCTCCTCTGTCAGATCTCAGACAATTTAGCTTCTTTCCTGTCTGATTCTCGACTTGCTTTTTAAAGATCTTAAATCTTTCTAAAGCCTCTGACTTGTGTTCAAAGAACATCACCCACACCATTCTTGAATGATTATCAACAAACAACATAATGTATCTCTCTCCTGAGGTGCTAGGTGTCCTCATATGACCACATAGGTCTATGTGAATTAATTCCAATGGTGAGCTAGAATAGTACTCCTTAGACTTGTAGGAGATTCTAGTTTGCTTTCCCTTCTGACAAGATACACATATAGGATTGGAGAACTTCTTGAACGTAGGAACATCTCTCACTGCCTTCTTTGAAGAAATCTTGGCAAGGTTCTTAAAACCAATATGCCCAAGTCTTTTATGCCACAACCATGTCTCATCACCTATGCTGACCATGTAAGAATCTTTCTCTAACTCTGTCAAGGTGTACAAGTTCCCTGAAGTTCTCTGTCCAGTAGCCACAACCTTTCCACTACTTGATCTTCTTATCTCATACCCTTTACTGGTGAAAGTTACTTCATGCCCTTTGTCACAAATTTTACTGATGCTGAGAAGATTGTGTTTGAGCCCTTCAACATACAAGACATCAAGGGATTTCACCTTCCCATGGTTCAGACTTATGGACCCCTTGCCTGTAATTCTAGCACCATTGTTGTTGCCAAAGTTCACAGATCCACCTTCAAAGTCTTGTAATTGTTCAAACCTTTCCTTATCTCCTATCATGTGGCTTGAGTAACCACTATCAAGAATCCATGGAGTAGAGTCTCCTTGAGCCTTAAAAGCTCTCTGAATAACAAATGCTGCTTCATCTTCTTCATCTTCAACTCTCTCTCTCTCTGAACCCACACTTTCTTGACAGATTGAGATTTCTTTACTTTCTTCTGTCTTGAAAATTGTCTCTCCATCTCATCATCTTCTATGTTTCTGAAAACTCTGCTTACGAGTCTTTGTAGGGGAAACACAGTTCTACAATTCCTTGCAATATGTCCAAGGTTGTTGCATCTGTAACATTCAACTGTTTCCTCCATAAGGGGTGCAAAAGGATTTCTGTCCACATAACTCCTTGGACCAATGTTGAACTTGCAATCCGAGATCTTGTGTCCAAAAGTGTTGCATTTGTAACAATAACCTTAAAAGGTGTGCCTCTGCATCATAGGTTCCATCTGCCATCTGTAAGGAGCTCTGAAGTTGTCATATGCTCTAGGTCTCTGTTGAAGACCTTGGTTGTATCCATAGTTCTCTGCTCTCCTGCTTAGCCTCGCCATCTGTGGTTGTCTAGCATGGTTATTCTTATGGAATATAGATGGATTTCCTCTTCTGAATGGATCAGTCTGCACTCGATTTTTTTGTACTGCTCTCTTGACATTGTCAGCAGTAGCAACATGTGTCTCTCCCCTCTTTGAGCATTCCTGTCATTAACTTTGATAGGATTTTGCACTGTTCTCTTACCATTTACCTTGGTATTTTTGAAAGATTCTCCAATAAATCCAAGCCCAAATTTGATGTGAGTCGGTCTTTGAGAATTATGATGTCATTAAGCTTCTTACTGCTAGGATTCTCTTTTGGAGTAGAGTCATCTTCAACATCTTCATTTTTTGAGTCTTCTCTCTCAATCTCAGTTCTCCCATAGTCTTCAACCTTAGCCTTTAACAAGGCTAGCTCATCTTCATAACCATCAAATTGTGCAAGAATCTCAGCTTGCTCCTCCAGTTGTGCTTTTAAAGCCACTCTCTCTAACTCAAGAGTGTTGCAGTCAATGGTCTTCTGTGAGAGTTGATACTCAAGATCATCTAAGGTCTTCCTTGACTTATTGAGTTGATCTCTCAATTCAAGAACAATTTGTTCTTGCCCCTTAAGGTCTTGAGTGACCTTTTTGACTTTCTTCCTTTCTCTTCTAAGCTCTTTAATAGCAACTATGAGTTCAGCCTCTAGATGTGATTTTTCATCTTCCTCTTCTTCTTTATCTATAGAATCTTCCTTACTAGAAGAATCTTCCTTGTTTTCTTTTAGATCTATTGAAACCATGAACATAGCCTCATCAGCTTCATCATAAGATGATTCTTCAGACACTTCATCAGATGTGTCACTGCATTTCTTAGAAACCAAACTTTTCTTCTTGTCCCTGCCTTTCTTGTATCTGTTTGAGAAGAACTTCTTCTTTCCCTTGAAATGACTTTTCTTTTCACTTTTATCTTCATCACTTTCTATTTTTCCTTGGTTAGGCCACTTGGCTGCAAAATGTCCAACCCTTCCACAGTTAAAGCATTTAAAAGGCAACTTATCCTTGTATTTTCTTGCTCCCCTTTTCAACTTTCTGGTGAAATGAGTTGTAACCTCATCTTCACTCTCATCAGTATCCTCCTCCACAAGCTACTTCTTCTTCTCCTTGATTTTCAAGTTTTTCATTGCCTTAAAAGCAGCTTGTTTGTCCCTGGACTTGCCTTTTCTCCATCTCATCTCTAGAGCTGTGAAAGTGCCATGCACTTGATCAAGGGTGATAGTGTCTAAGCCCTTTGCCTTTTCAATAGCTGACACCTTAAAGTCATACTTGGGTAAGAGAGATCTCATGATTTTCTGACAAACAACTGAATCCTCTAGATTGGCTCCCAGACCACTTCATTTACCCTGGTCATATAGGTATTAATATTCTCTCCCTCTTGCATTAGTAGACTTTCAAATTGGCCTCTGAAGGGCTGAAGCTTTGCTTTCCTAATCTTGTCATCTCCTTCATAACTGCTCTTCAGTCTTCCCCAGATGTCCTTGGCTGAGTCACAATCCATTACCTTAGCTATCACACTCTTATCCAATGCTGAGAATATTGCATTCACAGCCTTTTGATTGTAACAATAAGCCTTTTTGGCTTCATTGTCAACCGGACCTCCTTCACGTTCCTTGTAGCCAATCAGAATTGATGCCCAAACATCATAACCCAGTGAACCTAGGTACGACTGCATTCTTCTCTTCCATAAGATAAAACCAGATTCATCAAACTTTGGTGCATGCTCTGAATAACCTTCACCTGCCATACTGTCACCGCCACTGCCTCCGGATCACTCAGCTGTTGATCAAACTGTCATTGAGTATTAGCTCTGATACCAATTGTTGTAACCCGGCAACCACTGAGAGGGGGTGAATCAGTGAGTTTAATTCCAATCCCCAAAACTTATCCTATATCTGACACAGAAAACCTTGTTACACCTGTCCCTGTACCTGTCCTTGTTTGCACATAGTCGTATGCACACTCAGCCTCTCATAGGCACTTCTAAGTGTGCACACCCATTTGGCATTCCATGCACTCTAATATATATAATGCAAATAAAAAGCACACCCACAACACAGTGTTTTTACGAGGTTCGGCACTTTGCCTACATCCCCGGAGTAGTACCCGTAAAGGCTTCGTCCCTACTTAATACACTACTTTTGACTGCACTAACAGTCGGGAGCACCCACACCAAATTTTCTCAACCCGAAGCTGAGATGGCACTCGCAATGCCGGTACAATGTGTAGCACCCACTCCTAGTGCTTAGCACCCACTAAGCACTTAATAAAGAATACAGTAAATTTGGGCTTATATCAATGCCCTACAGTCAAGCCCTGCTTAGCATATACATCCACAACTAGCTAGTATGCTTACAATTCATCCATAACTAACCTAGCATGTATACATTCATCCACAACTAACCCTAGCATACATACATGCATATAATGTAAATTCTATGGTTAGAAAATCTCACAGTCCTTGTCTGGTGTTATCAGAGTTGTCTCAGAACATAGTCTCTACACACTGGAATCCTCAACTCCCCTTTAGAGTAGAAGACTTGAATCTTCAAGTGAGCTCAACATGGCCATGGCATCTCACAAGTCTTCTCCCTTGTCCACTTACACTTTAAAGCACAAATAGAAAAACCCTCTCTTCTTTTCTCTCTTCTCTTGGCTTTTGATCAATGAAACATAAAAAACACTCAACTACCTTTTCAAGTCCACTCTAATGGAGTAAAGGCACTTCCCATCAAGCAGTACCTCATTTAATGATCAACCATCAAGAGAGAAACTTCTCTCACAAAATCCATAGATTTTCTCTCACCAAAAACTTGTTTTCAGACTTCCTTCATGAAGCTTAAACCTCCTTTCTTGAAGTTAACAAGACATTCTTGCAACCAAGAGAAAAAGGGTTAGAAGCTCTACTGAGTTCGATCTTTTTCTTTACATCTAACCTCTGTTCTATTTCATCAGATGGATGGAGCTCTCAAAAGCGAAGAGACTCCAGCTTGGATCACCTAAATCAGACCAGTATTGAGGAAGTTATTGCACTTGAAAGTTCAGCCATTGAGGGAGCTTAAAAGGGAATCTTTTAATCCTTTTTAGTGTACCTGCGAATCACATAATCAGGAATAGAATTGCAGCCATCAGATTTGTTTTGACCGGTCTTGAACCCTTGGATTGATGCAGCATTATCAGCACAAATTGTGGAATGCCCTTGCATTTCAGCCCCTTGGATGGGTTTCATCTAATGGCCATAATTAATCTTAAAAGGTGGAAGCCATGTTTCGTATTGTGATTGGATGAAGAAAGAATCTTCATTTAATGTTTCACCAACAACCCTTTGAAGTCAACACCATTAAATGGCATCAACAAAAAAAAAAAAAAATCCCCTTCTTGAATCTCACGATTGAAGCCACTTTTTTTTCAAAACATCAAAGAGCATTCCCCATAAAGTAGAAATGATACTTGTCCTCTTATTAAATATTACATTTAGGCCCTTGTGCTTTTGAGAAAAACTTTCATGCCCTGCCAAAATTTGAGAATTTACAAATAAGCCCTTCAACTCTCTATAAAAATGTTAAACCTCCCGCACCAACACCGAGAGCATTTCCACATTTCCAGATTTTGGAAATTTCGGATCGGCTTCACGAAAACTCGCATAACTCTTTCATATGATTTCTGATTGGAACAAAACGAAGTGCATTGGAACCACGACTGGATGCTCTACAACTTTTCAGAAGACCTGATCATCTGACTCAGCCATGTAAAAAGACCAAAATACCCCTAGATCTTTCCAATGCCGCATCTTCCTCATACGGAATCAGAATGATATGAAATCAGAACCATTGGAAAGATCAGATTTTTGTCGTATTGTTACATGGAGAAAACTTCTTCCAAAAAATTCATCTACAATGTCGAAACTGCCTTCGATTGCCACAAATGCTGTAACTTCTTCATACGGTATCGGAATGCGATGAAATCAAACGCACTGGATTAGATAAATTACAATATATATTTTCCATGAAGAAACGGTCTTCCAAAAATGTCATTTTCACTATTGAAAATACCCCTAAGCGTAAATAGGCTAATTTTTCCAGTTTTGACCTAGAAACCCGCACCACCTACCATGGATGAATCAAACCACTCCATGCAGACAATGTGGCTATGTTATCTCATCGGTGACACTGAACGCTGCCATATCATCATTTTCGGCCACATCATCACTGCCACGTGGCCGAGTTGCCAACAAGGACAACCATAAAACAACAGTTCTTGCATCTTATCATGAGTGCTAGACATTTTACTTCCTACTTAAACAGAAGCCCAGGTCTCCTAAAGAGATGGTGGACCGAGCTAAACATGTAGTCCCCTTTCATCTTCTAGGACTTTGGTTCTGCTGTGTTACAGTGTGATATTGGATCGTTCACCTTGCTCATTCTTTTAAATGCCTACCTTGCTTTGTACAATCTATTCTTACAAAATTTCATTCAGTAAAAATACTATTTGTGAGTTGGATGTGATAATTGAATCCAAGGAAATGAATTGCATAATTCCACTCTCACTATTTCGGTTTGGATAGCTCTGCAAATGATATTCCATTGTTTCTGTTGTATAATTAAACTATTTGTACTATTGAATAACTAGATTCATGATGACAGTAGTATTAGTATAGATTATGTGGTACTACAATAAAATTTAACCAAAAAAAAAAAAAAAGAGCAGCCTAGTTAACAAGGCGAGGTTTAACAATAAATAATTAGTCATTTAATAATATAAATATAAGCAAATTTATAAAGGAGGAATGTCGTTATTTTCAAATCCACATAGCAAGGTCCTTGCACTGTTTCTTATCCCTTTATGACTTCAGCAGATTAAGATTTACCCATCCTACTGTGTATACAAGCTGCTTGAAAAAATTCAAACAATGAGTTTCCATCTCTTCACTAACAGTCAGCAAGACTAATAAAAAAAAAAAATCTATCTCTTCTCTCTTTTATTTTTTAAATCATGGGTCCAACCTCTGATGGTCCTGTAGGGTACTAGGGTCACCAACTGCTGCATAATCTTCGATACCGAACAACATGCACATCAAATATATTTCTACCTATAACGGATATTATACTAATACCTTGTTCCCAAATGATTATTAGCAGTCCACTCAGAAGACTTCTGCCACCAGCAGGAAATCATCTAACTGTCACTTTTTTATGCTTATTGATTGATAGCATCCTGTTTAAGTACTTAGCACAGTGGGGAGAAGCTAACCATGAAAAAGTTAAGTTTGAGCATTAACCTTGCTACTGCTAAAACTACACCGGCAGCTACAAGTAAACAACCGATTATTTGATTGAATGAATACGTTCTCCCTAAAATCAAGGTTGATAACATCAGCTGCCACACCAAAAAGGTCTGCAAAATTCAAAGAAAAAGCCGGGGGGCTAATGAGATGCAGAAAAGACATGAGATATGGATTATGCTTAAGTTGACTGAGACTGGATACAGAATATAATCTCTTTTCTTATATGTTGTTTCTCCTTTAGCAGCATGGTTCTCTACTTCATTGACAGGTACTTTGATCTACCAAAGTACGGAGGGGGGGGGGGGAGCAATGAGGATGGCTCAATCATTCTATCCAAAAGCTAGTTTTAACTTATTGTCAACTAGGACTGATAGGAGGAGCATGCCTTTCAAACAGAATTGTACAGCTTGTCATGAAGATGCATAGCCACATTCCCTAAGCCAATCATGACTCAGTTACATCTAAGACTTACAAGCTAAACTGCAGGCTGCAGTTAACATATATAACATCAGTTCCCATTTTTTTTAACAGTTAATGCCCAACAGTAATCAAGCTCCCTACAGGTTATGGTCTGCAAGTAACATATCCATTATAGAATGGAACATAACAAACAATAAGTGTTTTAAAAGAAGTGATTGGTTATAATTTGTAAGGCTAATAAACACAGTTATTAATCAACAGAAACCTTATGCTGAATTACATTTAACTTTAACAATGGAATTACCTGATTTAATATGGGAATAGCTGGTCCAGGAAGCATTGCTGCAAAACAGAGTTTAGGAGAGTTCAGGATAAAATGTACGGCGTCACTACTTCCTTTGTCATAAATACATCATACTATGTTTCCTACTAAGTTCTACATTTTTTCAATTCTATTCGAGTCAAAATTAAAAAGTATTTGAACATTTTAGTAAGTCATGTACTTGTGAACAGCAACTTGAAAAAAAATTTGGGATTACTTTTCAGGTCCCAATAAGCATAAAACGTTACCAAAATCTCTACTCAAACCTGAAGCAGTGTAACATGGGGAGACAAATAAAGAACCTCATCCTAGATGACTATCATGGAATTTCTTCTCATGTATGACCAAGAGGCACATGAATGAAGCAGTTACTGTTAGAATATTTCTATGTGGGCTTATATTAATTGGGTTTTTTGTGCTTTAATAAAACCAGGCTAATTATATGGTCTAATTAAGTGAGACATATGATTTAATATGGGCTGGCTAGTGTGGACTTTAGTTAACCATTAGACTTGTGATGAGTGCGTCCATTGGGAAACTTTATAAATAGAGAGTTAGGTCCCTCCTCTAACCGTAATCTTATTCACAACATGCATTCTGGAGAGAGAGGGAGAAAGGAAACAGACAGGGTTTCTTGTGGCTTCCTCCTTTATGCATTCAGGTTCCTCATCTAGCCAGTGATTATAAGGGAATAGAGGAGAAGTATCTTGCTACGTGGATCAAAAGGTTTTCTGTTGTGCTTTGTTTTACTATGTATCCCAAACAAGGTACGCTTTTATTGATTATAGTTTCTATCTCATAGTTCTTGGCATTCTTAATCTATCTATGGTGATTTATTGGGTCTAAGTATTATATGTTGTTGAGATTTTAGTCCTACATGTGTATCAGAGCCACCATAGATTAGGTTTAGAACCATAATTATGTTTGCAAGGGATAGATTAAAGTTTCTGGATTGAATCCATGGATTATGGGTGATTAGGTTTAAAACCCTAATCAAATTTATGAGTGATGGATTATAGTTTTTGGATTAGATCCATGAATTAAAGATGATTATTTTAAAACCCTAATTGATTAACGATGATTAGGTTTGAAACCCTAATCAATAAAGATTATTAGGTTTAAAACCCTAATTATTAAGGATGAATAGTACCCATGGTACTGTTTATGGGATTAAAAATAAATGAAGAAATATCCTAATGGATGATTAAAGAATTAAACAATGTTATTAGCATCTAATGTAATTTTAGGGACAATTTTTAACCCCTTATCTTCAAATCTAAAATTACATATTATTTGGTTTGATGTGAGTGATATTAATTATGTCCCGGTATGAGAGAGTTTCATGAATTTGATTAAGTTGTAGCCACCAAAGTGGTATTCTTCATTGAATTTGTGGAATATCGATCTCATACAGTAGTGGGATGTCTCTAGTTCTAATGCAGGGTCATACACCCAAAGGAGGTGATTGTGTGTTAGCACTTAGAAGATCACATAGACAGTATATGGTTGAAAATTGACTAACCCAAGTAGTCTATACACCCAAAGGTGATAGCTCATCAAAAGTTGGAATATGTTTTCATGGCCGCTGATATGTGGAGGGTTCTACAATTGCATGTTACGAATTCAGCCCAAAGGAGTTTACATAATGATGTTTGTGAACTCTCAATTAGTGTACTTATATACTCTTTAGTTACATGGCACTCATATTATGCTAATAATATACATTGTTTATTTTCCAGTCACCTTTTCTGTCAATAGTAATATGGTTACTATTGAGGTTCTTACTGGGTCCAATTTCAAGAAATGGAAAAAGGATGTATTGTTTGCTATGGAAATGGCAGATGGTCACACATCCCTTATTATGAATAAACTAGCGGATCTCACTTATCGAAGCACTGATGATGAAAAAATGGTGTATACTGAATGGATAAAGAGCAATCGCATATGTTTACTATCCATAAAGAGGTTGATCAAAGATCACCTAAAAAGTGATTTGCCTGCTAATTGCACTGCTAAGGAGATGATGGAAGCAGTAGCACTCAGGTATATAGTCTCATCAAATGCTGAAATAGGAACTCTTCTGCAGGAACTTTTCAATTTGAGGTAAGATGATTCTGGAGGCGTTAGAGACTATATCATTCGGATGGTGGATTACCAAACCAAACTCAAAGCCTTAAATATTTCTCTTCCTGATCCTTGCATTGTCCATCAAGCCTTAAATACCCTTCCTTCTGAATTTGGGATCATCAAAACCAATTATAACTCCCAAGATGAAACCTGGACCATTAATGACTTGATCTCTAGAGTTGTTGCTGAGGAGGAAAAACTGAAGAAAGAGAAAAACCCAAACAACCTTGTTTGCTTTTAGATCCAGTTTTCGTAAAGGTAAAAAGCCTAAATCTCATACTAATAAAGTTGCTCAGGAAACCAACAAGTAGTGTGGTCAATCTAGCAATTTGGGTCATGAGAAATCATATTTTAAGGAGGATGGTCACTGTTTCCTTTGTAAGAAAAAAAGGTCATATCAAGAAGGAATGCCCTAAGTACACGACTTAGTTATCTAAACGTGAGCATGCAGGTAATGATTCTTTGGCACTTGTTTGTGAATCCAACTTATCAAAAGTCTCATCCAGTTCTTGGTGGCTAGATAGCGGTGCAACTAACCATGTTGCTTTTACCATACAGGGATTCATAAACCGGAGGAAGCCAAATAAGGAAGAATCAAAACTCATTATGGGGAACAACGAACAAGCTGACATAGAATTTGTGGGAGATGTCATTTTAATTCTAGACTTTGGTTTTAAATTGATGTTGAGAAACACTTTTTATATACTGTCATTTAGGTGGAATTTAATTTTCGTTTCAGTTTTAGACTTGTGTGGTTACCATTTTGAAATAAAGAACGTTATGGTTAATTTGTTCTTCAATTCAAATAAGGTTGGTTCTGTACTATGTCTTATGGACTATATAGATTGTGTTTAGCTCCTCATGATATTTATGTTTCTTATAATTTTGATATAATTGTTCCCAAAAGGCCTTTACTTAAGGAACTGTCTTACATGTTATGGCATAAAAGACTTGGTCACATCTCTAAGGAAAGAGTTGAAAGGTTGGTAAAGTCTGACATTCTACCCACTCTTGAAGGTGACTAGAGACATATGTAGACTGTTGTAAAGGAAAAATGACCAAGATAAAGAAAAATTCGACAGTCCGTAGTTCTGACCTATTGGAGGTTATTCACACTGACATCAATGGACCCTATAAAGCTACATTGTGTAGAAATTTTTATTTCATCACATATATTGATGACTATTCCTGATATAGTTATCTGTTCTAGATTAAGGAAAAGTCTGAGTCTCTTGATAATTTAAGATTTTTAGGACTAAAGTCGAAAAACAGTTGGGAAAAGTTGTTAAAGTTGTTAGATCTAACCAGGGTGGTGAGTATTATGGCAGACATAGCAATGCTAGACAGCTTAAAGGCCCGTTTGCCAAATACTTAGAGGATTCTGGGATAGTAGGTCAATTTACTATGCCTGGGAATCCTGACCAGAATTGGGTGGCCGAAAGGCGTAATTGCACCCTTATGGTTAGAATGAGAAGTATGGTTAGCAGGGGCAAATTTACATAAGTTTTTATGGGGTGAGGCTTTGGAGAAAACCCTTTACATCCTTAACCGAGTCCCTACTAAAGTTGTTCCATTAACTCCCTTTGAGTTATGGACTAGACGGAAACCTAGTTTGAACCATCTTAGAGTTTGGTGTTGTTTTGCAGAAGTAAGGTTGTTTAATCCAACTTTGAGCAAGTTGGACTCCATAACTACTCGTTGCTACTTTGTTGCTTACCCTGATCATTCGAAAGGGTATCGATTTTATAACCCTTGCGGAGGTACTAGAATTGTGGAATCACAGACAACAAAGTTTATGGAACTTGACGTGACCAATAAGAGTAGTTGTTTTCAGATTATAGAGAATAGTAGTGAGATTGGGACGACTATATCATTTACTCTACCTATCTAGATGGATGTAGAGTCTACAATAACGATTGTTGCACCTATTAAGATACTGGAGCATGTTGTTGATATAGCTCCTACTGAGGTTCCTCAGGTTCAGGAGGAGGTTGTGGAGGCTCCACTCAGGAGATCCACTAGGGTGAGGAGGTCAGTCATTCCACCAGACTATATGGTTTATTTGGGAGAATATGACTACGACATCGGTTGTGTGATTGATCCAGTTTCTTATTCAGATGTTATTTCTAGTCCTCAGTCAAATTTGTGGTTGGATGCAATGAAAGATGAAATACAATCGATGAAACATAATGGTGTTTGGGAGCTTATTAAATTACCTGAAGGTTGTTAGCCCATCGGTTGCAAATGGGTGTATAAGACTAAAAAGGACTCCAAAGGGAAAATCGAGAGATTTAAAGCCAGGCTAGTAGCCAAGGGATTTACTCAAAGATAAGGAATAAACTATAATGAGACATTCTCCCCAGTCTCTTCGAAGGATTCTTTCAGGGTAATCATGGCATTGGTAGCTCATTTTGATATGGAGTTGCACAAGATAGATGTAAAAACTGCTTTTCTGAATGAAAACCTTGATGAGGTGGTCTATATGGTTCAACCTGAAGGTTTTGCAGTGGATGGTTCTGATCATCTTGTATGTAGACTTAATAAGTCTATCAAGCTTCCATGCAATGGTACTTTAAGTTTGACAGTGTTGTGACTTCATTCGGTTTTGTTGAGAACCAAGTAGATCAGTGTATATATCACAAGGTCAGTGGAAGCAGATTTATTTTTCTTATACTTTATGTGGATGATATCTTGCTTGCAAGCAGTGATCTAGGACTGTTGCAGGAGAAAAAGCAACTGTTATCTAGGGAGTTTAATATGAAGGACCTTGGTGATGCATCTTTTGTCCTTGGCATTGAGATCCATAGGGATCGTTCTCGTCGACTGTTAGGTCTTTCTCAGAGGGCATATATTAAACGTGTTCTGAAGAGGTTCAGTATGCTGGATTGCAAATCTGGGAATGTTCCAATTCTCAAGGGTGATAAATTGAGCTTATTACAATGCCCTAAAAGTAATATTGAGAGAGATTCAATGAAGAAAGTACCCTATGCTAGTGCACTTGGAAGTATCATGAATGCTCAAGTTTGTACTAGACTAGATATTACTTTTGCAACAGGAGTTCTAGGCAGATGTCAGACCCTGGTCAAGATCATTGGGTTGCTGCAAAGAAGGTTTTGAGGTACTTAAAGGGGATAAAGAATTATATGTTGATATACAGATGTGTTCAAAACCTACAGCTAATAGGGTATACAGACTCTGACTTTGTTGGTTGTCAGGATGACAGGAAGTCCACATCAGGATATATTTTCTTAATGACGGGTGGGGCAGTGTCATGGAAAATTGCGAAACAGAAATTGATAACTTCTTCGACTATGCAAGTAGAATTTGTAGCATGCTATGGAGCAGCTATTCAGGCGATTTGGCTCAGGAACCTCATAAGGGAATTGACAATGTTTGATTTTGTGGCTAGACCCATCCAGTTGTACTGTGATAACAATTCTGCTGTGTTGTTTATTAACAACAATAAGGGTACCACAGGGTCCAAGCATATGGAGGTCAAATATTTGACCATAAAGGAAAATGTTAAGAAATGTGACATCACAGTAGAGCATATTGGTACAAATGATATGGTAGCTGATTCCCTTACTAAAGGCCTTCGCCCTTGTGTTTTTGAGAGACATGTCATTAGCATGGGCTTAGGAGCATCATGAGATGCGGTTGTTTAGTGGGAGATATTTTATTTTGTTTTATTGTGTAATAAAATTTTCATCTGTACTTTTACCTTTTTTGATAATCGGTAATTTTGTGAATATATATATATATATATATAAATAGTTGAAGTCTTAAGGTATGTGTTAACCTTGAGCAAAGGCTAGGGCATTCAGTTATTAACCTTAAGGTATGTCTTATAACACATAAAGTATAACTCGAGTTATTGAAGATAAGACATACAGGTTCGTTAGAACCATAAAAAACTTTCTTTAATGTGGTTGTACCACTTAAGGGAGAGAAAATTGGACTAACAAGGGGATAACACATATGGAACCATTATGTATGTGTTATCCAGTTGCCACACTACCATATTGAATCCATGTCAATAGAGTTGAGAGTTCTCGTGATCATGAAAGGTCTTGTGTCGTTTACAAGATGTAGTTACTGCCATGATTCGGTGTTTGAGACTCTATGGGACAAGATTGACTAACAGATATGTCTCTAAACCATTTTAAAGACACGTGCATTAAGGTGATGATTAGCCTGAGATTGCTTTTTAAGGACAAAATAAGTTTTCAAAAAATTGATAGCAGTTAATATAGCCCAAGTGTGAGAATGTTAGAATATTTCTATGTTGGCTTATATTAATTGGGTTTTTTGTGCTTTAATAAAACCAGGTTAATTATATGGTCTAATTAAGTGAGACATATGGGTTTTTAATTAGTTTAATATGGGCTAGTTAGTGTGGGCTTTAGTTAACCATTGGACTTATGATGAGTGCGTCCATAGGGAAACTTTATAAATAGAGAGCTAGGTCCCTCCTCTAACCCTAATCTTATTCACAACGTGCATTTTGGAGAGAGAGAGAAAGGGGGAAAGAGACAGGGTTTATTGTGGCTTCCTCCCTTATGCGTTCAGGTTCCTCATCTAGCCAGTGATCATAGGGGAATAGAGGAGAAGTACCTTGCTACTACGTGGATCAAAAGGTTTTCCGCTGCGCTTTGCTTTACTATGGATCCCAAACAAGGTATGCTTTTATTGATTATAGTTTCTATCCCATTGTTATTGACTTATTGGTGTTCTTAATCTATCTATGGTGATCTATTAGGTCTAAGGATTATATCTTGTTGAGATTTTAATCCTACAGTTATCAAAACCTCGACTGGAACTTTAAGCGATGTGACATGGGATTATGGGAATCAAATAAAGAACCTAACTTTTGCAGTAGTTCAGATACTCGTATCTGCACAATTTTTTTTGGATTTCTCTATAGAATGGCCAGTAAGCATAGTTACGGAAGAGTTATCCAAAACAATGCCTCTAAACTAAAGAATCACATCATCTAATTGTAATAGTTTCATATACCTCCAGAAGACATCCCAGCAGCAACACCAAGGGCTTCTAAAATTCCAATGGCCATGAAGCGATTCTTGGGGACTGCTAGCATTTCATCAGTCACAATCCCAGCACGATATCTTGCGAAGAGGATGGAAAGATAAATCGCCACATATCTGTGTTTTGACATTACAAAATTCACCAAAAAATGATAAAAAAAAGTCACGAAGCATGCAATATTGAACGAATGAACACTGAAATAGTAAGATTCAAACCCAATTACCCAAAAGTCGTGACCTGAGCGAGGAAGAAAGGATACTGCTTCAATGGAACTAGAGCAAGCTTGTAAAGAACGCGATTCGCAATAGCTAAAACCACTGTAATTGCAGAGCCAACGATAATTCTTCGATTGATGGAATGGGAACGGTTTTGCTCACTTGATGCTCGTATACCAATCGATTTGTTGTTTCTAATCGGCTTCTTTTGAGGGTTACTGATCTTTCTACGGTGATAATCCATGAAATCTCCACTGGTAAAAGCTATTCCAGGACGAAACAGGTAATGGATTCCTGAGAATTTTGGTAACTCCGTGGAAATTGAAGAATGTAGTCTAATTTCATTGATCTTAACGTAAGGGCGAGGGGATGGAGATGGATTGAAAGGAGCACATGACGCATGTAGTGATCCCATTTAAAGATTATATTTCTTAGTTCGTTCTCAGGGATTCCAACATAAAATGGCTGCCACGATCAGCTCTGTGAGCAAGCCGTAACCTCTGGTTGGTGATTGGTTTCTTGCAGGTGAAGAAAGACGAGTCTCTGTTTGACAAGGTCGCATACATCTTATCTAGCTGTGGATTTTAATTTCATTATGAATTGCGTGTTCGGATCCTCCCAACCGTTGAATACTCGTCAAATATCATGTCACAGAAAAGAATCTTGTTTCCAATAAAGATGTCACTTGAATGGAGGGGTAAGAGTGCTGGAGTGGGGTCTCATATCGTCTGCAGCATGCCAGCCTCTGGGTATCCGATAATTGGGAGGGTCTTGGGGTGTGTGTCAACCGCTCTTAGTCGTCAGATGTTCACTAGAGGTTGGCACATTGGGAAGGATTTGTAGTTGTAGGAGGGTTGAACTTTTATTATTCAGAACCTCTCCCGTTGTTAGAATGTCAGTGTGGCATTTGACAATTGGGAGGATCAGGGCACACACTCCAATGTTCTACTAGTCAAATGCACGATAGGACACCTTAGTGGTTGGATGGGATTTGAGTATGAACCTTTGACCACCTTCCCTAAACTTACACTAGAGTTCAATTACCATTGAACTAGAAGCTCATCTCCTCTAACACTCTATGAGTATAAAAAAGGATACTTTTACCCACTAAATTTTTAAAATAAGGGTGGGACTTAATGATAATATAGGAATCCAATCGCAAGCTTACATCAATGACAGAAAGCCTAGAACAAAAATGAAATGTATGGTTTTTAATGAGACATCATCGACAAGGATTTTTTGAGAATCTCCCACACGACACCAATTAGCATGTTGGAATCGATTCCCACAAGGTCATAGAGGGGGGGTGGGGAGAAGACACCCTCTCTCTCATTTTCCTTCTGCCACTTGTTTAGGTAACCCTCTCTTCAGTTTATAATCATTAGGGGCAATGGAACATGCCTGTTTAAACCATCCCCATCCAGTCCAAATAAGGTTCAAGTTTGTGGAATCGACAAATAGATCGTCTCTCGTTGATTCCAATCCAGCCGTAATTGGTTGGAATCAACTAGAACCCTAAAAATAAGTATGACCGGCCGATTCGGATCGGCAGTAGATGAGATCAGTTCGACCGCGTTGGTTTTAAGATCCGGGTCCGAGAGGGATTAGGGTTTTTCCTTGTATGTGAGAAGAAAATATCTCAAACCGGAAGGGTATATTTGTCAAGGGATCCCCTTCCCTGGATCATTGGAAAGTTTCTTTTGGGAATATCTGCCTCCAAATTACTACGGAATACCCCTCAAATTTTGTTTTACCCATCAAGTCCCTTGACCCCTGCTCTATATATACGGTCGTCGGCTTTATGGGGCTCATTTAAAGTCTCCAACATCTTCGCTTCAGTTCTCTGAGTCTTTCCTTTCGCCGTTCTCATTTAACGAAATCATGCCTCGCAGAAGCTCCGGAGGTATGTTGTTGTTCGACCAATCCCACTTTTTTCAATATGTCGAGCTCGCGAGAAACGTTTTGGCGTTTTTGTTTTGCTTTTGTTGATATCTAGGATTTTGATCTTGTTTTTTGGTTGAATTCTAGGGTTTTGTTTTGATCGTTTAGCGATGCCCTTAGTGTAATTTTTGTTGCTTTGATCGATTATCCTTCTTTTTCTGCTATAGGATTTAATAATTTTCTGTTCAGTTTTATCTTGGATGATGGTCAAAATTTTCCCATCAAATGGTTGTTTGTAGACTTTCTGTTTTTGTCTTGCCCAGTATTCCCATTGTTCATATTTGTACGGTCAATGTGCTTTTGCTAAAGTAGATCTTATTCTGGGATGGAAAAACAGTGACTTTCAGATTGATTACATGGTTTGAATCCTTTTGGATGCCACGGATAGAGGAGTGATGATGGGGTTGATTCGAAATGTTGCTTAATAATGCTGTATGATATGGATTATTTATCTTTATCTTTATTTTTTGTTTTAATGCTTAGATATGTTCTTTGGTGCCGTTTGCTTATTTTTTTCAGGAAGGCCTGCCCCTCGGGCTGCTTCTCGTCCTGCATCTGTGCGTAATCCCCCTCAACCAGGTATTGAAGTAAAATTATTTAAGAAGTTAAATCGTGAAACTCTTATTTATTCAATCAATGAAAGATTTTATCTTTTTATTGATTATCACATAATTTGATTTGAGCTCTCCTTGAATCGTCCATCGGGAGGGAACTGCTTTTTCTCTGTCACTATTTCTTTCTTGTCTGAACTTTCGTGTGTTACTGTTGTCGCAGCAAGCCATGCTCCTCCACCAGCTCCTGCTCAGAGTGGTGGCGGTGGATCCATGCTCGGAGGTCTTGGTGCCACCATAGCTCAGGGTATGTTAAACAAACTATACTGCATTAATAGAAGCTCATACATGAATAGAAATGGAGTGGTTGTTTACCATTTGTCTTTTCAAATACTTATGTGGGATCTGAGCCATTGATTATGTATGGTTTTCTTTGTAGGTATGGCTTTTGGCACTGGGAGTGCAGTTGCACACAGGGCTGTTGATGCTGTTATGGGCCCACGCACTATTCAACATGAAACTGTTGCATCGGAGGGTGCCACTGCTGCTGCAGCTCCAACCATGAACAGTGTTGGTGGTTCAGATGCATGCAATATTCACTCCAGGGCCTTCCAAGATGTATGTTGAAAATTTCATATTCTGTTTACTCTCCTAGCAATTGAACTATGTCTTGTCTGGCATTTTGAGAGAACCTATGAAATCTCAGTGAAATTTGGGATATGTTTATTCTTGAAGACTTGAAACATTTAGAATATACAGAAAAAGGAACAATAGGAATAAGAAAAAGTGATATGAAAGTGAAAAAGCTAACAACATCCACTCTTCCTCTTCGTCATTCCCCTAATGATGAATGGGACAGTTGGAATTGTGATATGTTGCATTTTTTGTGACAGGCACATGAACTGGCTTTTATTTATGGTTTTGAGTTATTGCATTTTTATCATATCCATCTGTAAATTGAATGTTAATTTAAACCCTAACTCGGAGTTGACCTGGCAGTTCTTGATGACTCGAGTCATGGCCTGCAACTCGAGATACAGATGAATTTCTGTGCTTGTTTGTTGTTCGTTTCTGTTCTGATGAAAAATTGTTGTAAAAAAATAAGAACTCTAGTAGTATCTAATGGTGAATTACAATTGGGTAATAAGCTCTGCCAATTCTTGATGCAGTTGACAATTTGCTTTTATGTTGCTCTCTTGATTTTCGAAAAAATATTGGTTGAAAAAACTGCTCTAAATAAATTTTATCTCAAGTGGTCTTTGGTCCGGAACCAGTAATTCTGATGTCTTTGTACTATGAGAAAAAAGGGTTTCTACTGATGTTTGAGTTTTCTCTTGTACCCTGCAGTGCCTGAACAACTATGGGAGTGACATCAGTAAATGCCAGTTCTACCTGGATATGTTGTCCGAGTGCAGGAGGAATTCTGGTTCAGTGATGGGTGCCTAAGTGCTATTCCCTGCCTCCACATTCCATGGGACTCTGTTTCTCAATTGATTCTTGTTATTTTGAACTATCGTAGCCAGTTGTCATGTTTGCTTGGGAAACAGTTCATCCATTCCCTCTAATAATATTTTGGGAACAATCGTTTTATGGTAGAATTTTCTTAAAACTCCAATATATCTTTGTTCTGCTGTCTTGTTATTGATGAAGCTGTTTAGTTTGGGGATCTTATGTAACTTTGGTTGCATTTGCTTTTTACAACTCCAATATCCTGCTTTTGGTTTAAATATTTATATTGGACATGGCAATTAGCATATGTGAGTTATGGCTCACTTCACAGAGTGTGTTTGGCAGTCATTCAGAAAATTCTATTTTTGACACGAAACGCCGTTTTTGGAACTGAATGACTACCAAATGTAGCCTTAGGCACCATGTGATAATGTTCCTAGAGACATTCTGCATTTTTCTGTGTTGAAAAATGAAAAAAGACCTCAAAAGCATATGATAAATTCGTTTCGTTCCACCCATTTTTAGAAACGTAAATAGAAATTTATGATACAAGAAACATGAATGGCAAACATGTATTTATGATACAAGAAACATGAATGGCAAACATGTATTTGTTTCGTTGTTTTTAGAAACAAGTTGAGGTCAAAATATTGGGGAAAGACCCGATAAAAAAATCGATCAAAAGGCAATTTGTTTATCAAATATCAAAAAATCTTTGAAGGTTACGTCTGGACGCCATTGTTGGTGTTGTAGGTCTTGGTGCGGACAATAGAGGCACAACTTCCATTTTAAGGGGGGTGGGCAAGTTATTTCACTGCCCATATGTTTGGCCGCATGGGCCACACTCCTTTACAAAAATCATTTGCCCTTTTACATAATGGAATAATGTTCTCTGTAGTGGATCACAGCCTCCGCTGGAATCTCTTTCTTCCCCATGTGAAATGACTATACGGTGGATGCTGCGCTCTCCCACTGAGAACTCCTTAATAGGTTAAATTGACTAAACATTTGGATTCTGTAAGATAAGAGAACTTGAAACTGTGAATTGGTTTGGTAAGTGTTTTGTTTTTGAAGTTTTGAGTTGCTAGACTTTGTATCGTTTTCGGGAATGCTAGGAAGACTTTGCTCTAGGAGGAGAGGTCTAGGTCTTTAAATGGGTGGAAAGGACCAAAAGTTTCCCGTATCCTATGATTTTGATTATTAAATGCTTTCCATTTTTTTCCTTACGTTATTTTATTGGTTTGGAGCATACAATATTGGGTTCCCTACGCTGTTTTATGGATTGGAGTACAAGAATTTTTTTTTTTGGGGGGTACTGGACTTCAAATCCACAAACCCTCCTTAAGCAAGAGAGTCAATACCATGTTCTCATTTAGAGCATCACACAATATTGGGATCTCTTGAAAACAGTCTCTCGGAGAAGCAGGGGGTAAGATGGTGTACATTTGCCCCTCCAGTAGCGGGAGCCTTGTGCATGAGTTGCTATTTCTGTATACAATATTGGGATCTCCCCATGTTATGCTTTACATCTTGTCTTCACTCCCTGTGAAACTCTAAAAGAAGTGATTCCAAGCAATCGTTTGGTAGGTTTAAGGGTAACACCAAACAAGTTTTGTCACATGGAAGGGTGATAATGGTGTTATAATTTTAACTGTATGAGTAGACAGTGTTCGGATGATTACATGTCAAAGTAATGTGAATTCGATCATTTATTTTCCCTTCTCCATCAAATTTTGTTGAAACTTGATATGTCAGTGGCGACCTTCAATTCTACATATCACATAATTCAGCCCTATCCAATCTACCACATTAAAATTTCTCCCATACTTGTGTTGCACTTGCATCGGAACAAACTGGGACAAAATGAAAAGAAAATGAAAATGAAAACGTCTTTTGTTTGACGGGAGGAGTTTTTAAGCCAAATATTCGCACACCCTATTCATCCTCCAAAACTCGGTACCTATATTTACTATTCGTAACCGAGGACAGATATTTTACCAGGAAAAAAAAAAAAAGGCAGATGGATGGATGATGGATCCATCAAGAAATGAAATCTAAAAGCTAAAAAAAAAAAATTCCTAGGTAACTTGATTGAATCCACCTATGGAACAAGAAGCCTAGGAAAAATCGAAGCGAAAAATCCCAAGCATGAAAAAATAATCAATAAAGTTGTCAAACGTCTACCACGGAAATCCATTATAATCAAACTATTTAGATTTCAAATTGTCGTAACTGAGTCTTTGAGACGTGCTATTTTCCAAAATAGAAAGACTACAAGTGCCAACTAATTCAGTTCTCAATCACTGGGCTTCTGTGATTGCAATGCTAGTGGGTGTTCTGGGGGGTGGGGGGCTTCTATTCATTGTTGCTTGGCATTGGGAGTAGACCATCCCACTCTCACAAGGAGACTAGATCCGCCTAAGATTCATTTCTAAGATACATATCCCTAATCATGTTTCCCACAATTCATCTACATTCAACTGCTGCACCCCCAGCCCAATCCCCCCACACACATAAAAGACAGCCACGCCGTGCACTTCTCTCAAGATTTTAAGAACAATTTGTCTTTAACCCCCTCCACCAATTCCATGTCTCTCCATCTCTACATAGTTTCATTACTCACTTTGCCCCTATTTCCTTATAAAACCCTCTCCCAAACCCCGCCCTCTTTTCGAAGGAAGAGGGAAGGAAGTGGTACAAGGTTCACAAGTCCTACCCCTTCAGCCCCAAACCAGACTTCCACCTGATGTACTACGAAAATTTTTTATCATCTTCCAGTCCCAAAATAAGAAGCTCAAAAAAGTATATATTTCATTAAATCGCTAGCATAATCAAACTCCATGTTAACATAATAGATCAAATTGATTTAAATAAAACATTACACAATGCAAGGCTAACACTAAAATGAGATCTCGATGTCCAAAAACAAGAAAGAACAACCTCACTTCTGGCAACAAAAAATTAAGATACACCTAAGAAGGCTGGAAATCAGTCCTAATGGGTTGCAAATGTTCCCTCTAGAAGACAAGCTCATGAGGTTTCATGCCTGAACTAAGAGAGAACCTCGCAGCCAAGTAAGCCTTCAAGTCTGGAACTCCTTCGATGGCACTAATCAAAAGAGCATCCACCGCCTTTTGGTCATCTTTCTTCTCCTGTGGAAGTGCCTTCTTTTCCTATATTTTCCAAAAAGAAACAAGGTCAGAAAACAAACAATTGAGCACAAGACCTTTTACTGGTGCAGCATTATGACAATTTACCAGTAGGTACAGTGATACAACACAAGTCACTTCCTTCGAATTAAAACTTTTGACATTTTTCAATATAGGTATCTTGGCCCACCTTGATGGGACCAAAATTTTGTAGACACCTAGACCCAAGGTACTTGTTCATATAAATTTAAGCCAGAAAAGAGTTTGAAAAGCCGCAAAATTTTAGGTTTGAGAATTCAGGGCTGTGGATTAGTGTAGAATACTGGTCGGAGTACCATGGGCATGGATGGACCATCATCACAAGGTTTCTTTTTGATAGATTATCACTGCCCCTTTCTAAGGGCTGTGTTCACATAAAATGGTAAGCATAAAAGGATATACCAGTGCGGATAAAAGAAAAAAAAACAATAATTGCACAAGGTAAGGACTGACCTCCTTTTCTGCTTCAAAGAATTCGCCTTCCCCCTTCTTTTTCTTCTTCTTAACTTCCTTGGCAAAGTATTTGTCACCAAATTTCTCCACATTAACACCAGCAATGTCAACCTTGGTGGAGGTCGCAATCACATATGACTGGTTAACACGCCGTAGAGGAACTCCATTGATCTTGAATGGACCTGCACCATGAGGATTGAAATTAATCAAATGTATACAATTTGCAGTGCCAACCATAAAAGATGATAGAGCAACCAACACATTCCCAGACACTCCAGAAGCAACAGAAGTTAAACGTACAAGATATATAGAAATCATTAAGAAAGTGAACCAACAAATGGCCTGCAAATTCAGACTAAGGTATCAATTATCCCACTCAATACACAATCACCTCGGCTAACATTTTGTAGAACAAAAAATACCGGAGACACCAAAGAGAGGGAGAACATTCTAAAATAATATAAAACTTTAGAGCCATCACAAAAATATCAGGAGCACCACATGCATCCAGAATGCAAGGCAAAAAGCCAAGAAATGATGTAGGGACTCTAAGTTCCAAAGCAGATTGGGATTTTTCATAGTTTTTATGAGGTAAAGTGTCTGTTGCAGTCTTGGTCTCTACCAAGACTGAATAATCCTAACAGGAGGGAGGCGAGGAACTGGCGGAGTCTCTAGCTCTGCACCAGGCTGGAGTCTCTGACTCTGCCCTACTCTGTTTGAGAATTTAGAGACTCTGAAGCCCACTAACTGATGGTGATCCATACATTATCCATGAAAATATTGAGTAGCAGCGAATAATACTGAATAGTATACGAGTCTACATGCAAGAGGGTTTATTCCTTTGTGTTTGGAGATTGGAAGTCCCTCTGATGACTGGCAGGCAGAACAACCCATTTTCCAGTTGCAAGATATGGCACAAGTCCGTGACACTATATATTTTCTTACATATGTGGCTGAGGCAGCAAAGGTGGTGGTCATAGGAACAAGGACTGCGGCTGAAGCGTCAAAAGGGGTAGAGGCCCCTTTAGCTGCTATAACTCTCCAATAGTGACTAGTGAATTTCATTTTTCGTCATTCCTTTTCCCTCTACTGATCATATTAATTGATGGGCTCATCCAATGTTGGATTCTATACTGGAATCAAGTGTAGTGCCTCAACAGGGTTTGGTGTTGGGGGCTGCAATCATGAATGCCGAATTGCCTAATGTAGAATTTGATTTGAGAAATAAGAATACCAAACATATTTTTCATTTCATTATTAGTTCTATATAATTGTGTGACTAAACAGATTTTGTTTTTAAATCATATATATATTTTTTTTAATTATCTTCAACAAATAGTAAAGAAAAAAAAAAATAAACAGCATAGCCAAGAAATCCTAAGACACAATAAGACGATGAACACTATAAAAATATAGTAAATTATGGATAGCAGTGTGAAGATAATTGAACAATATTAGGGAGGGAGGAAGAATAAGCTCTAAAACTAACAAACATCAAAGAGAGGAATCTGTACAATCCCATAGGGTAAAAGAATTGGAATTGGAATCGAACGTTAAGTTAGGGAAACATTATATCTTCTATTTATCATCCAATTGCTCAACCAATTTATTATAATAAATGTGAACCACGCACGAACACATAGAATGAGTAATACAAACCCATGCCAAGCAAAATAAAGTATTTTCAGTTCAATAATAGTCTTCCCATAATGAAATGAGAGTCAGTTTTACAGTAGCAATAGAAGGAACCCATAAAAGAGATAACTCACCAGTAACGAGAAGCAATCCAGATGGAAGTTGCTTCAGGAAAACAACTCTTTTCCCCTTGAATCTTCCAGCGAGTATAATCAGAACAGTTCCTGGAGTGATGCTCGCCCTAAAGTGAAAACGAGAGATGGATGAATAAAAAAGAAAACTATGAAAAGCAGAACAGCCTTTAAGGATCCGAAAATGGAAGCTACAATGACGAACCTGAGCTTAGTAGGCTTAGGCTTGTGCTTGTTAATGAGGGGCTTCTTGACATCATCTGCGGGATAGAACTTGGGAGCCTTTTCTTCAGGTTTCGGTGCCGCCGGCTTAGCATCGTGTCGAGGGAAGACACCACCGTTCTTGGCCTTGATAGCCCAGAGACCACGTTTGTGGTACATCTTCGATCGCGAGTGCTTACCAACACCTCGTATCAGATCAGGGTTTCTTGTAACCCTAGGCTTCCTCTCCTTCGGCGCCATTGATGAAACTTGGAAGTCCCTCTTTGTTAGAGTAAGCTCCTCAAACCCTAAAGCTAAATGACCCGCACTATCGAGAGGATGAAACCGTGAACCCTAATGCCTTTATATAATGTGAGGCCTAGTAGGGATGTATACTGGGCCGTTCATCCCCGGATCGGCCAATAGATCCTTCCCGTCCAATACTGGCCCAATTCGGATAGACTTAGGGTTAGGGTGTCATAACCTAGTCCGAACCGAATCAAACCAATTGAATCAAAATCCATACCAGTCCAAAATTCATGAAGGAACACACTTTCCCAATATTTTTTAATATATTTATATGGTAAATCGAAACCAAACCAATAGAAAACCTATAAGAAATTAAAATCGATGCACCCTTATTGGATCATGTTTTGGTTTCACTCATTCTCACACTGAAATCTATCCAAAATCGACCTTTTGACACCCCTAGACAAGAGGCACAGGACCATAGACCATACTTAGTAAATATAAACATATAATATTGGGTCATTCTAAGTGCAACATTTCCTTTGGCGTGTCTATATATTAGGTTTGGCTATTGCAACAGTCTTACGTTGTAGGATTCTACTTGATGAAACAATTTGTGGATGTTGTGGCATTTAGGAAGATATTTCTCATATCATCCTTCATTGCAATTTTACTAGAACGGTATGATTGGGATGCAATTTGGGATTTATCGTTGGTAATCTATTTATTGATGATCAGCTTCAATAGATACAAAGATGGAGTTCTTTCATGTTGCAAGGGAAGAAAGTAGGACATGATCTTATGACCTATTGCTCATTTATTTGTTGGTACATGTGGATAACAATAAATGATATGATTTTTGATAAACAAGATTGGCAATTGAGGGTGTTAATCGGTTTGGTTTCGGTTTAAACTGTGCGAATCGATTTGGTTCATATTTATTTGTCTAAAACTATAACCGCACCATTTACTAAATGGTTCCACTTTTTGAAACCATCATCGTTTAGTAAACGGTTTCGGTTTCCACGGTTTATAAACGATGTCTGTTTCACGGTTTTAAACGGTTTTGATTTTGGTTTATTCCATACGATTTGTAAAACGGTTCACGATCAGTTTATTATAACTTACAACCATCTCTAAACTGAAGATCATAAGTTTATCCAAAAATAATTGGCAACCACAAATAAGAGATTTTATATTAACGATGATATGTCTTAATTTAATAATCTAGTGATATTTCTTTGCATGGTCATTCTCAAATATATAGAATTAATATCATACAACATCCAAATCCAACATTCTACAACATAAAATATTAAAATGATAGGTGGTTCAGCCAAAACAACCCATCCGTGATAACAAATAGTAACATATATGGATTATAAGTTCATGATCTTAAAACCTAAACTTGAACTGAATTACAATAAATCATACCAAAGCAGGATGAATACTTAATTTAATTGTTAATTGATATACGGATTACTGTTCCTGCTTTATTTAATTGTTATATGGATTAATCGAATCGGTTTAAATGGTTCAATTTAAACGATTTTAATTCGGTTTAAAACCAAAGGGTTTCACTATTAAAACCGACCCAACCTGTTTAGCTAATCGGCTTGAAACTTGAAATCATAACCACACCATTTACTAAATGGTTTTGTAGTTTCGGTGTAAATGAATCGATTCAAGTTCGATAAACGATTTCGATTACAAATTCACATCCTTATTGGCAGCCACAAGATATTCTCTCTAATTCATGGAAATCTTTCCTTGAATTTCAAGAGTCGATTTCTACCTCAAACAATGTAGGAGTACGCCCCTCAACGCCTTTAAACCAACCTTCGATATACACTCGTAAAATGAGTAATTTTGTATTTGGTAAAAGTGAAGATATTTTCATTATCAATAGTGTTCTCTGCCATTTTCCGGATCAGATTATGGGGATCAAATTTTAGGGACAAGTAGGTCGACTTTCCTGTCGTTGTGTGCCAAGTTTGGAACCAATTTAATAAAGTTTCATGGGATTTTATGCTTTTGATTTCATTTTTCTCGATCAATGTATCAGTCTTCAGTATCTACATAGCATGCCAAATTGACAAATTAAAATCATCACATGGGAAGAAGAGGTCACCATTTATCAGCCTAAGCATACAGTTGGAGACCCTAATTCAATGGCCCAGCATTGGCATTCTTTTTTTCCAATTAGGTTTGTATTTACCTTTCTTTCTTTCTTTTTTTTTATTATTATATATATATATATATTTTTTTTTTTTACTAAAAAAAAGTTATCAAAGAGTCTACCATGGATTTAATTCATTATAAATCAAACTATTTGGATCTAGTTCCTTTGTAGCTGAGACATGCAATTTTCTTTCAAGATCAAAGGTGTAAGCTAGTTCAATGGGTTGTGTCATTTGCAAAACCCCACAAAGACTACAATCAAAGGTGCCAACTAGTTCAATTTGGTAATGTCTTGTACTAGACGTAAAAAAGATTTGAAATATGAATCCCATGCTTTCATCTATTTTATCCTTCTATTTTTTGCTCTCAAACAATTAAATGGGGTCGGTTACATGAATCATTGCCATCCAATTAGTTCTATTCGAGGTCAAACTTGAATAAGGCTTAAGTTGTATATATGTATTTTCTTAGGCTCCGTTTGGTATCATTCTAAAAAAACGTTTTTGGAGTTTTTTCGTTCTATTGTAACGAAAAAACAGAATCTTCTATTTGGTGCACTTATGGTCCGTTTCTGTTTTTTTGGAATAAAAAGTGAAAAAAAAAAAAAAAAAAAAAAAAAAAAAAAATCTCGATAAAAATCTGAAATTTTGAAACACCATTTTTTCGTTTAAAAACTACGTTTTAACACAGAAATTGAAATTTTCGTTTTTAACACGAAACGGCGTTTCTAGAACAGAAATGTTACCAAACGGGCCCTTAAAGTTTCTATTTTGTTTTGAACAAAGGATGCAAAAATAGAAGAGAGTGAATAAAAACTTAAAGACGCAAAAACACTGCCTACTTAAACTCATAAAAAGGCTAGAATGATACGCTTGAAAATTTATAAATGAAGGGAAGAAGAAGTAATTAAAATTAATAACTGAGAACATTAAAGTTATTTAAAAAAAAAAAAAAAATTTTTTTTTTTTTTTTTTTTTTTTTTTTTTAATTTATAAATATTACAAGTGGCAATACAACATTATATGTTACATTTTCTCCCTTATTAGGTATTTATAACATAACCTTGTGGTGGAACATATAAATATAAATTCTCCCCTTCTGTCAAAAGTAAGAATCACAAATGAAAATTTTCATGCACCGAACTCTAAATGTGTCACATGAAAGATGATTTAAGAAACCCAACTATTGAATAGAACGGTGTTGCGTAGATCAACCATGTGTCAATTCTCATGGAAAAAATTCAATCTTTTACTCA
>NC_056559.1:1327564-1341465 GCF_013358625.1 Macadamia integrifolia
AAAAAAAAAAAAAAAAAAAAAAAAAACTCATGTATTTATAAAATTTTTTGATGGAGAATACTATAATATAATCAGCTCTCAATGAGTTTAAAAATAATAGGGCGTACATGAGATTTACTTTTATTCAAAATTTTGGTCCTAAATTATGAGTCTTGTTTTGGTGTTAACGACTTAGAAAATCAATATAGGAAAAAAAAAATTTTTTTGGTACAATCAATATAGGAATTTACCCTTGGCAAAAACGGTTAACAATTAGTTATATTATATATTATAATTAATTTTTTCATTATTATGGGAAAAATCTAGACATGCTCAAACTTGTATGGTGTTCATGTGTGTCCCCTACTAGCATTGATTGGAGCCGCCACAGACATGCCCAACCACCATCGATATTAAAAAGAAAAATATATAAATAAATAAAATAAAATCCATGAAGTGGTGTCCACGCCCCATCAGTCTCTCTCTTCATTTAATGATGGTGATAACGTTTTACCAAAAAAAAAAAAATGATGGTGATAACGAAGCTCTTTGAAACTCCCACTCTAAAAAAAAAATCTACCCTTACGCAAAATGTATTCTCCCAATTTCATCTCCCTGAAATTGTAACGTTTTGCCTAATTTTATCCAAGTGGAGGGGCAGGTAGTTAAAAACTCTATGTAACTAATTAAACAGTTAGTTGCGAATAACCAATAAGGGTTTAAGAGGAATTCCAAAATACTGTCCTGCTTCAATGAATCAAGAATAAAAAATTTAGAAATAGAGAACAGAATGTGCAGATCTATGTTGAGCAGAGAAGCAAATTAAGAATGAAATCGAACTCAATCTATTAATTGATCATGTCTGCATTGTGAGAGAGAACTGAGAAGGGGGAAAGGACTAAAGGAGATTCTGTACCTGGTGACCAAAACAGATGCCTAGGATTCTCTTCTTCATGAAATCCAACTTCTTCAAGAGATTGACAAGTTTCAAGATCCAGATATCATTGCCGTGAGCATCGCTACAGCTACCGGAGACCACAAATCCATCGTAGCAATCCAGAACCTCTTCCCGAGGAAAATCACCAGAGAGGACTCTGTAAAAGTCCCAAATCTCTCCATCTCCCAACATTCCAACGAATACTCCAGAGTATCCCCCATACATCTTCTTCACGAAATCCGAATCCTCAGCGCAGAGAAGGACGGCGAATCTCTTCTCACTCATCTCTATCTCAGCTTTCTCTTCAGAGTAGAGCCACCGCCGCTGCCGCCGTCCTTCAAATGCGCTAATTTTCCGGTGTTCGCGTCGCCTCCCTCGCGCTTTCTCAAGGGAAGCGAATAGCTCTCTCGTCTTAGTTGCAAGAGGCAGAGTGCTCTGTGTTTTGCTATGCTTGTACTTATACTGTCAGGTTCGTAAAAATAGCCAAAATTTGAACAGTATTTACAGATATGCCGCTTTCTAGTTTTAGACTATTGTGCTTTTTATTCCTCGACGGCAAGGATCTAAGTTTCATTTTAAAAGAAAATGTTCGTATTGTATTGGTTGATACATGTCAATATTATATTTGACAACGATTGATATTGATACAAAACGGTCCAGAGACTCGAGACAATCAATCTTACCAACAAACTTTTTGCATTTTACTTTTTGCCCTTTTTCTTTTTTCATGTTTTTTTCCCTAGATGATTCCTATGCCATTTAAGGGATAATATATTTTGTGAGGAGTGTGTTTCTTAATTCTTGTCCGTCCAAAAAATTCAAAATATTTCCCACTTGATTTTTTTTTCTTGCATTCTAATTGGTCTAAAGATGCATGAAGGAACTAGGTAACACTTTTTCGTCATCTAAATACAATCCATGTGTTTTTTTTAACCACCACAAAAAAAAAAAGTTAAGAAAAAAATAAAATAAATAAAATAAAATTGATTATCTTGATCATGATTTCTAACCATTTATTCATGCTCGCTTGTTTTTTGTTTTTTTGGTAGATGCTCTCTTGCTTTTAATATCTATTATTATTATTGGGTTAACTTTTTCTTTTAATTAGTGAAATAGCAGAAATTTGATAAAACTCGACTCTTATGGTAAGATCTTAAGGCTATGGAATCACAAACTAAAAGAAATTCCTATTAAAATAAAAAAATCATATATATATATATATATATTTTTTTTATCTTTTGCTTCTTTTTGTTTCCATTTTCTAGGGTATTCATTGATTTTTTGATCCAAGGGTTTTCAAATCAGATATTTATTTCGAACCTCCTCCTCAAATTAAAATAAAAATAAAAAATATGATCTTTATAAAGCAAATGCATCCTAAGAAGAAAAAAATATACTCACTAAAACAATTTCAAAATCATATGTTAGTTTAGGAGAGTTGTGTTTTATCAAACATATTGCTTATATCATCAACGACTAGCTATGAATTCATTACCAAAGAAAATAAATATGGGGCAATTTTTTAAATTAATTAATTATTCCATTATTGGTGAAAAAAATGTGGCCATATGATTGAGATGATACCAAATATAACATGTTAATGTCATTCACCATCTAATGGTCAAAATGGCATAGCAAATATTTCATATGCCAAAAGAAATCATAGATTCCAATTGTGTTTTAATCAGAGTTTAAGGTATTGGTATTGGTATTGTCCTGGTCGATATTATCAGTATACTGGTACTTAATATTGATATGATACCAATACTATAGTGGTGTTATCACTACGAGGGTAAAATGATACAATAAAACTTAAGTATCAATATTTTGAGAGGCAATATGATCCATTCATGCCCAATATGACTAAGCCATGTTGATATTAATATCAATCAAGATGGATATAGATACTCAAGTCTTATTGATGCTTGATACCAATTTTTTTTTAATTAACTTCATTTTATTATAAAACTAACAAAAAAAAATACATTATTGATAAATTCAAATTAATTTAAACTAAATATTACTATATGCCACAATTATCTTGATATGATCTGTTAATTTACAAGTATGTTTGATATATAAACAACAAAAGTATCATAAACCATTGTGACACTATGGAGAGATAAATATATCAAAATAATTGGATTGCAATATTGCATAACAATTAGATACATGCATATTCAAAATAATTAAATTAGTCGCATAAATGATCTATATTCGAGTTTTGTCCCTAGAGCGAGAAAGAGTATGGATTTAATGTTACTAATATTAGGGTGACAATAATGAGATCAGATCGATTGAACTCCTTATCCATTTGATATTGGTTTTGATTTTTACAAATTGTTAAAAGATCGAAACTGATCAAACTAGTCAACACGACTGATTGAAACATACCATCTAGACTGAAACCTAAAAAAAAAAATTATAAATTCTAATAATTTCGTGTTTATTAATAGACTCTATGTGTCTTTGTTTAAGCAAAAAAAAAAAAGAGTATCACTATGTATCACAAGAATTTCCATCTTGAACTGATCCGGTCCTATGTAAACGGTATCACAGTGACCCCAAGGACTAATCGGGTCAAAGATCCAGACACTTTGGGTACCAAAAAAAGAAAAAAAGATCAAGACCTAGACCTAGACATTCACCATGGAAAATTAAACTTGATAATTTGATACTAATTAAAATTAAAATAAAAAGTCATATTCACCATGAGCCACTAATCTATGGATGGACATATCAAATTTGACACTTATTAATCCTAGAAGTCTCTTCATCTAGCCAACAATTAGAAAAACAAAATTATTGTCTACATCATCCATTCAATTAGTTCAGATTAAATGGTGCTTAACTAAGAAAGCTGATGAGCTGTTGTAGGTTTAAGGTACATCCACTTCTAAACATCTAATACTTTAAGTCTTAATGCACTTCCACATGTCTAATAATTTAAAAATTAGAAGTTGGATTCATACTTATATGCATTTGGACTGGAAATTGTTATATGTACATTGTTACATAAAATCCAACCCATTAAACTATGAAAGTGTTTGGGAAAATATGTTTTCTATTTTTTTTTTTTTTTTTTTAATGAGAACAACAAAAAATAAAATTAAATCAACACATCATTGACAAAGTTTAGGACATCCAAACTTTTCCCAAAGGATTACCTCTCAAGCCTATGCAAAAAAGCTGCAAACCTCCATAAGACCATGATTACAATACAACAAAATAAACGAGTAATTTTGAAGGATTGAAGAACAAAGCCCAAATAAAGATTCATCCATCAAATGCTTTCTTTGTTTTAGTGAATTTATAAGAAGAAAAAAAAAATGTTAAGAGATTTTATCATACTTTCCACAAAAAATACAACAATCGTCACCTTTACATCCAAGCAATTAAATTTAGTTTTAAAGAGTAAATCATCAAGAAAATTTAACTGTGAAGTTATGATTCATAAGGAGAAGGGGCAGAAGGGGGTGCCTTATGGCACAAGCTGAAGATAGTTGAACCCATGATCTCCTAAAGATATATACTCTATTGATAAAACATCAACCTATCAAACAAGCATATGCTTTCAAAGCGCCCTGCTAACAAAAGAGTTAAGAGTGGAAAGTTATTTTTATTTTGTATAGACTTTTATTTTTTAATATAACGGGTATTAAGTATTTGGGTTTTGAGATCCTTTGTAGCACATGGTATATAGTGTAGATTCAACAATCAGGAATACCTTAGACTACAGGTTAAGAGAACTGTTTGATGATGTGCTACACGCCTATATACGCTACAGAGGAGCTCGATCATTGTATTACAGCTCAATGAGGTATTTTACTACAGTTCATTGTCTCTAATCTTTAATAATATTTAATGAACACTAATTCCCACCGAGAGAAAATACCACAAATGGCAAGGATCGACATTAGAAATATTATCAGGGGTAATTTCGATATTGAAAATTTGAAATAGGGGAAAGGACAAAAATTATAAACTGGGATATTAGCCTTAGCTTGAAAGGCTTAAAGGTAATGATCTCTCCGCGTGTCCGACGTAGTTGGAGGTGTGTCAGTAAGGAAGTCCCATGTGCACTTCAAGCGGAGAGTTGTTTCACGTGATTTCCTATCTCCGTCTTGTCCTTCCTACTCCCGACAAATCGTTTGGAGACACGCGCTTAATTTCCTTTTGTCTGAAATCCATCTCAAAAGCCAACTCGACATCACGTGGAATTATCGAAACCCCCCAAAAGCCCATAATGGCAGCGCATTATCTGAAAATCTATCGGAATCATGGATTTGAGAACTCGGCATCAGGAATGAGATCGATGAAGGTCGATATCGATTCGATATTAATACCCAATTCCTCAAACTATGATCGGGATAAGGATTAGAATCGGTCCCAGCCGATTCATACAGGTCATATTGGATGGTTTTGTTCTTATTTTATATATATATTTTTTCCAATTTGGGATCGATACATGATAATCTACTAGAAAATTATTTGAAGTGGGTATGGCTACATGACATATTTAATGGAGGCTCTACACCCCGTGTGAATGACCCTAAGGAGGTAAGAGGAGTCAAATTCAGAGCCACATGCTTCTTGAGGTGAAGATTCCTTGTCAACTTGGCTACCCCCTTAGGATATTCAAATTTCAAGGGCTAGACCTAAAATGATGAGAAAAGACATATAACTTAAGCCTTTAAACCTAGTATCAAATATGACATCGAATAAAGTTGATTAGAGGATAAGAATTCATGTATTCAAATCAATTTAGTTAAGATAAGGTTAGTTATTATTGCTGTATAGACCGATACACCATACCAATAATGAGTACTGATGATACCGATGAATATTGGTATTCCTTTGGTTTTCAAGTGTCTTTATTGCAGAAGCCTTTGGAGAGAATCATCCACTCATTGCTTGATGTCGGGTGGGACGGCGACAAAGGTTTGGGATTATTTGATGTGGATTTAATTCCAACCCATGACATCGAGAGTACAATTTTATTTTGGCAATGCAAGACTGGGTTTAAGGGTGCTTGTGCATTTATAAAAGGCTTATTATCATCGGTAATAGTACGGAAGTTGTGGCGAGAAAGGAACAACCGAAGGCATGGAGAGGTTGCTCACACATCTGGATTGATCATAGAAAGGCTGAAAAGATGGGTGCATGAGATCCCTCTTCCATCTAAGTTTAGTAAGTCTGTCTACGGGGGAGAATATTATTTTGCAAGTTTTTAATATTAATCCTCTCATGTCGAGGCAAAGAGCTCCAATTTCCACGTTATGGCTTCCCCCTGTGACGTCATTCAAGTTAAATGTAGATGGTGCTAGCAAAGGAAATCATAGTATTAGTGGTGGAGGAGGTCTTATCAGAAATAAAGATTGCACGGTTGTTGCGGCTCTCTCTAGTTTCTATGGTGTTTGTTCTAATTCTGTGGCGAGCTGCTTGCTTTGAGGGATGGTTTAAGGTTATGTATGGATTTGGGTTTTTCAGATTTTTCTATTAGTTCTGATTCTACTTTGATTGTGAACTCAGTATCTAATAGATATTGTGATTTATGGAGTTGTTGGCATTGGTTTCAGAAGGTTATGACTCTTTGTGGCTCTTCAAACTCGAATCTCTTTCTTTTTTTGAGAGAGTAATAAAGCGGCTGATTGGTTGACGAACTTGGCATGTGCTTCAACTTCGGATTCAATTTTTCTTGGTGATCAAACTCTTCATAGAGGCTTTAGCCAGATCATTAGGGAAGATAAATCTGGGTGGCCGATATTTAGAATGTAATTTTTTTGTTTCCATTGGGTCTTTTGATTGTTCTTTGAGAGTGCGAGTGCTTCTGTTTGTGGGGTTGGGGTAAGGCGGGTTATGTCCCCCCTTGTATTCTTTTTTTATTTTATTAATAATATCTTAGGGGCGTCCCAAATAATATTCAGGATAAAAAAAAAAATACTGATGATACCGATAAATATAGGCTGCTCCGAGCTCATACGATGTTGATACCTTGAACCCCTGATGGCCAGCCAGAAAGAAATTGAAGTGAGGCAATTGGCAGAAGGGCAAGGCTGGCCGCTGCACTGTGCTCTATTATGTTAACAGAGATCCCACTCTGCATCTAAAGAAAATAGAAAAATATGGACATAATAAAGATTTCAATTTTTTATAAAAAAAAAAAGGTTTTCCCTTTCCACAATAATTTGATCCATATAAATTATCAAGATATTCAAAATTTTTAAATTGATACACTATAAAATGAGAGAGGGGAAGCCAGGAAGGTAACAACCAGAAGGTTCGAACTAGAGATCTAATGAATGTGAGCTTAGCACTTTGGACCGTTTCTTGTTCATATTTATTTTTTTGACTTTACTTAATTGCAAGGAAAATTAGGGGGTAGGGAAATGAATATTTTTAAAACCTATAACTATTATCAAGGTTCAAACATGGAATTGGGGTCTGAATTGGTGATTTCATGCCCAGATTTTATTCAAGGATCAGGCAAGCTGAATCAATTGAAATTAAGATGCACGTGTGCACCCTCACATTGGCCGTGCCCATTGGCATTTACTTGCAACAAGAGGTAGTGTTCTCTTGGATTCAAATCCACTACAATCAGCGGTAAGTGATAGTAAGAATCCCCCAGCCGTTGGATGTTCATTACCGCTCATTGCCTCCCCGCAAAGAATTTTTAAGATGAATAAAGGATTGACCAAAGGAGTTGGAATAGGGGAAATATGCAACCATATAAAGAAAGAAAAATTTCAAGCCCATGACATAATTCCTACCCTAAGATTGAGCCTGTTCATGCCAATATCAGAACATAAGGGATAAAGTTGATAGATCCCTCCTCCCTCCTCCCCCTTAACTGCACCTTATAACCGAACTCTTCTCTGGTGGAGTTGGCTCAGCAAACTTGTAGGGTAATACCATTTGTCCTGTGACCAAAATTAACATCAGGGCCCTGACATACGCAAAGCAGCAAGAGAAGAGCAGAAAAAAGGTTCTGTCAGGGCTTCAGCTCCACACAGACACCCCAATCTAGGTAAGTAACGTTTGGTTGCAACATTTCCGTTCCAAATAAGTATTTGTGAGTCAGAAATACTTTTTTATATCTTTGTTCATTTTGAATATTTCTGTATAAAAAAATATTGTATGATAAAACTAGGAACAAAAACATACTTCTGCGACTAAAACAAATAGAAACATGTATGGAATGCATACAAACAGAAGTATATCTTCTATTCTATGATGGTGGTGGTGTGAAGAGTCAAGCTCAAGAGTCTACATTTCCATTTTTATAAACAATATTAAATTTGTTTCTCCAATGGCCAATGATTGTGTGTTTTTTCATCCGATTCATTAAAAAAAAGAAAAAAAAAAAGAAAGAAAATCAGACGTCACATACATGTTCTATTCCAAATTTATTCTGTAAAAACACTAGAACTATTTCTTTTAACTTAGAAATACTTTTTTATGTTTTTGTTCATTTTGAATATTTCTGTATAAAAAAACATTGTGTGATAAAACTAGGAAAACAAAAAAACATACTTTTGCGACCAAAACAAATAGAAACATGTATGAACTGCATAAAAACAGAAGTATATCTTCTATTCTATGATGGTGGTGGTGTGGAGAGTCGAGCTAAAGAGTCTACATTTCTATTTTTATAAAAAATTAAATTTGTTTCTCCAATGGCCAACGATTGTCTGATTTTTCATCCGATTCATTCCAAAAAAAAAAAAGATCAGACGCCACAATACATGTTCATTCAAATTTTATTCTGTAAAAACACAGAACTATTCTTTTGAATGTTGCCTGGCCACATTCCTTTTTTTTTTTTTTTTTGTTTTCAATTTTAGGATTCAGGTTTCAAAGAGTAGGACCTACTCATCAATAACTTTGTGAACAGAAACCTAACCTTCCCACTTCTGTAAGCTTGTGGTGCTGGTTCACATGATCACATCCAAGTTCCATCCCACATTTATTTGATAGGGTCTGTTTGATCTGTAAGCACTAATCTGTTTGGTCTAAATGCACTATCTGTTTGGTTTGAAACCACTAGAGAGATATAACTTGAAAAGAACACTGATGTCTTCTCATCCACTGCACTACATCTTCCTAACAAATTAGACTTCAAGAGACAGATATAGCGATCTACTCAAATAGTTAAAACAGAATCAGAACCACTAAAAAAAAAAAAAGGGAGCTCAAGTTTAATCCGATTTTATCCATTAATAGTTTATTGATCTTATCTAGAAGAAGAAGAAGAAGAAGAAGAAGAAGAAGAGAACAAGCTTGCCACTTCTGCCTGATGAAACCCTCTCCAGAAACAGAGTTTCCATTTGGAAGATCTAAGGTTTTCTTCGACTCCTTTCTGGGATTAGGACTGAAAACTATAAAGTTAAAACATTTCTTTCTTTCTTTCTTCCTTTCTTTGTAGGATAATACTTAGGATACTTCAGGGGAAGCTGAAAATTATTATACAGTAAGAAATATAAACTGGGAGTGAAACCCAGGGGTTTCCCAAACTACTCTTAAACTGAAAAAGATGAGAGAGAAATCATGGCAAGTGTAGTAAGATATAGTCTTTATTACTTGAGATTGAAGAACACTCCAATCTGTTAACTCAAGCAAATCAAAATGTGCCCATAAAATTGAAAATCAGAACAGTGTTTCTATGAAGACAACTGGAGATCTAAACGTATAGATCACCAGAAACAAATATTAAAAATTCCCCCCCCCCCCTTTTTTTTTTCGAAGAAAGGGAGAGGAAACAGACCTGTTGTTTGTAGAGGGAAGAGTCTCAAGCTCCGAAGCTCCAAACTATCGATCATCTTTTTCTTCTTCTTCATGATTGTTGGTTTGGGGTGCTCCTCCTTCGTTGGCTCAGGTATTTTTTGAGTTTTCGTGTGTGCTTGGGTTTGGTCTTCTGGAGTTCTTTCTTATCAATGTTGCCATTGGGATTTTGAATCCTAAAATAGAAACAAAGGAAGAAGGTGCACACTAACTGAGCGAAGTTTTGACTACATGACTCTGATAAGCCGTACCTGGGCAATTGCACTGCAGTTGTGTGCAGTTTTAAATTAATGCACAATTGCACATTTTCTGCATGGCTGCAAAGAGGGCCCAGCCTGGGGAGAAATTTCCCCTTTTCCATTCTAGGGTTTTAACTGATCTTACCTCATGGCTCATGACCTACTCTCATTTATTACAGCAAACGGCCATAGAACAAGGGAAAGGGGGAAGGGGTTTAAAAAAGTGCAACTCGGTGTTAACCCGTGTTGGGGATACATGCCTATGTCTGGTTAGAGGGTGATTATAGGGATCAGTCACTGGAGAGGAGTCAAATGTCAAAGAAAGAGAGAGAAGAGAGTCTATAAGAATATGTGTACTACCAGTAGCGTGTACATCATTTTCCCCGAATTACTCATCTACTTTCTCAAGTGAGTTTGGGCTCAGAGGCTTTGCGTGGTGTTTTCTTTGAAGCATGCAATGAATAATATTTACATTTCAGAAAGTTTTTAAAAAATGGGAGTCAGGGTGGGATGACCTTCATGGATTCCAATTCAAATTGGTAAAAAATTTGACAAAATCAGTTAAAATGGTTGACACCTTTATTAAGTTTGTCTCGAATTCTTGACCTGTTTTGAAGATTGACCCAATCCGATATATTTTGGTGGCGACCCGAATGGGGAATTTTTCTGAGATTTGTGATGGAAGCAGAGGAGTTGGGCTGACAGGCCCAAGCCTAGAGCCCATCATTGATCTCATATGGGGGTGCGGGGGCGTAGCCCCCGCGGTATGGTTCGACTGGGTCGACCCACGATTTGAAGTATATATAATGTACTGTTGCTTGTTGAGAAAGTCATTGTATTATGGGGTTTTTCGAACTAGGGTTTCAGGGCGAGTTTTTCCTCGCCGCTGCTAGGGTGTAATCTCTCTTCTGCATAGTGAATCATCTTCTTCTTCGCCCGAGGATGTAGCACACCACCCTGGTGTGTGAACCTCGTTAAACCTCTGTGTCGTTCGGATCTATTGTCTCTTTATTATTCGTGTTTCTTGGTGTTTGATCTAACAACCCTAGAGAAAGAAATTGTAAAAGAAGCATAGATTTTCACACATATATGGTTTTTATAGAGTATTTGATTCAAAAGTCTTATAGATCTAGCACACAAGAGGTAGTCTCATCAATCAAACATTTTTTAGTAAATGAAAGGAGGACAAAATGACCAAAAAGGAAGATCTCTGGACTATTTGCAGTTCTGTACTTTTCAGTGCTATATTTTGCATTGTGGCCAACTCTGATTCAGACTAAAACTTGACATGCGAACAGGTTATGTCCGACTCCAAACTCACCCCTCCCAGGACTCCACATGGACGAGACCAGCACTGGGTAATGACCCCTTTTTATATGGGAATTACCTAACTAGAATCCCACTATGCAGCAGCAGCCACCAATACAGTGATTTCAATTTCATGGTTGCTGTGCATTTTCTCCAAGAAGCTGCAGGCTAGAGGCCATCAGGACTCAGAGCAGATACTTTGTGGCCCTTTTAATAGGCTTTGAGAAAAAAAATTAGTAAAGAACACATTTTAATAACGAAAAAAGAAAAATCATACACATCCCTGGTTATCAGGTTGAAGCATAAACAAAAAAATCCCACCTGCAACAGAAACATTGAGAGATTCAAAGTTCCCAACCATTGGAATGCTTACAAGCTCACAGACCTGCTTAGATTGGTCTGATAGACCATGCCCTTCACTCCCCAAGACCAAGCACAAAGGATTATCAGCCAAAGAGTCTGCAAGCTTTTGTGAGAGCAAAGATGAGGACTTAAAATCTGTTGTAATCTCTGGGTGTCCAGCCAACAACTTCATTTTGAATTCAGTTGCCAAAGTTTTGAGATGACCCCAATTTCCGGAAACAATAGGGAGCTGAAAGGAAGCTCCTCGGGTTGCTCGGAGCACTTTGTCATTGAAAGGATCACAGCAGCCAGGCAGCAAAAAGGCACCATCCTGTAAGTGCACAAACCAGTCACTCCATAAGGCACCCGATGTCCTCAAACTGCAAATAGGACACCAAAAGGTGTTTCTTTTTCTGCTGGTTGGGGAGGGGGGGGGGAGGGTTGGGGTAGTATGAGAGACCTCATAAGTAGGGCCTCTCTCTCTGTAGGATTATTCACATTAATTAGCATGTGTAACATGGCTATAGAAACCTCACCCCCAAGACACACACACACACACACACACAAGTAACAATAAGGAACTAGAATTGGTACTGTACCCATCTGAAGGCCATTGCAGATCTTAGTAATGTACCTAGGTTACCAGGGTCCTGCAGTGAACTATCAAAGGTTAGTCATTTATATACTAAAAACATTTACTCAAAATCAACTGTTAGCTGAAGAAGGAAAAAAAAAATCCAAGTGATTAGGGATTAGTGGCATCTTTCATGGCTGTGAATTCTAAATAATTTGTATTTTAAATATTGAGGAAGCACTTAGGCTTAGTTTGGATGTCAAGAAATTAACAGAAAAGAAAAGGAAAAACTCAAAAAATTGTGAATTTGAGGAGAGAGATAAATACATTAATCAATCATTGCATCATGATGACATTTTTTCATCATATTGCAATGATTTGAGTTAGTAATCAGTTGCACTATTTGATTATGATGGGAGGAGTTTTGGATTAGAATTACTTGTGAGTTGCAACATCATAACTGAATATTTTTCAACCATTTCACAAAAGACAAAAAACCTGCAAATGTAGAACTAAAAGTGAAAAGCATGGAAGGTACCTGGATTCCATCAAGGACCAGAACTCTATGAAGGGAAGGGAACCACCTCCCACAGTTCTCTTCTTTTTGTTTGTCATCCATATCATGGAAACTAGGAGGAAGTCTCATCAGAGCGGCAGCTTCGATAGAATCGATTGATTGCACCCCAGAAAGTTTTTTCATTACCAAAGGACTCACATGCACAATTCGGATGGGGGAGTTGCACAACTCTTTGGGAACTTCAGTTCCATCAAGCAAAAGCAAACAATCCATTGTAGTTGATCCCTGGATTGAATCTTGAAATCTATATATTTCACTGCACATAAAAAGCGCGCAATTCTTTGGAACTTCAGTTTCATTAAGCAAAAGTAAACACTTCCTTGTAGTAACTAGTATATTGACTCCGGAAAACATGCTATTTCTCTGTAGATTTGTACATATCTAATTGCACATAAAATTTTACGCTTCTAAGGAACAGGACAGGACAAAGTTTTGGAGATTCTACAAAAAAGGTAGAAGGATAGCTGAATTGAAGATTAGAAAATCAAACTTATGTTCATCTGTAAACCATCTTAACGAGTTTGACTGCAATAAATAACAATAAAGTAATGTTTACATTGTGATGAGTCTGCAGTTGTGATAAGCACGAAAGATGATTACATAAGAGCTTAGAAATGCCATAACCATGTCTAATTTACCATAGCAATGCAGAATGAACAAGGCCTTGAGGACACAAGCATCGGCAAGATAAGATTTGCTCACAGACATGTTATTAGACTTCACTTCTAGAAGGTTGAAAGGTTTTTGTTGCAGAAAGAAGTGGTCCGAAAATCATTACTTTGACTGGCACTCAATTAAATCATTAGCTCACTAAGTCAATACTCTAAAAGAATAATGAAGTATAAACTTGACAGTGAGAAACTAAAATTCCTCAAGGGGTCCAACCAAACTTTGTGATCTCATATCTTCCAACTACATAGGAAGATGATCGTTCATCACATAAATTTGGGAAGATACTTTTTTGGAAGCATTTCAAAAAATTACAAGAGAAAGACATATGAAACTGGCTTGTGTTAACAGCAAAGATACCATGGTTATTCACTTGTGGTGCCAATTTTTTATGTTTTATTTTTTTATTATTTAAGTCAAACTATTTATATCATATATTTCTCATATTCAACAAGTACTTATGTCCCTTTTTTTTTGTGGGGGGGGGGGGGG
>NC_056559.1:1341487-1344878 GCF_013358625.1 Macadamia integrifolia
GGGCTAACGACGGGTATCTAGGCCTTCAACCTGACTAGTCCTGCGGGCCCATACTACCCCCCCAATTGCATGGACCGGATCATACCGGGGTTGAATGAGAACCATTCAACTTTCAATGAAAGCAGCTAAAAGCACTAAACACCGCCGAGTGAGTGGGCCCCAAGGAGGTAAGACCGCAAGAGTAGTCGAACTCAGATCCACATGCTTCCTGAGGCGAAGGTCCCTTGCCAACTCGGCTACCCCTTGGGGTTAACAAGTACCTGTGTCCTACTTACACAAATGTTCAGAAGTGTACCTTGCAAAATCTAAAAGAAACTCTAACTATGTTAATTTGTTTTGACTTTCAGAAGTTGTCATGCCAAAACATTTCAAGTAAGCGTGCTTTAGACATATACTAGTCAAAATTACAAAAAATTGCTGGCCACCTGCAGCAAACTAGAATTCCATACTTTCTCAAAGTGAGGGTGTTACAATAAGAACAATTCATGTTAATGCCATCAGTGGGTAAGTAATATGTAAATATATTATTCACCCAAAAAAAAAATGTAAATATACATATACACTCAAAACTACACCTAAATGGAGTAGCATATCTAATAATTTCAATGGATGCACAATCTTCGTGTTTCTATGAGTGAATAATAGGAGTATCTGCAATCAGATGAAGTTGGTTGTTTGCAGATATCAAATCCAAGGAACTAAATCTACAATTTGTTCTCTGGTATGGTTTATCCCATAAGCAGAATTATTAAACACCGACAGAGTGACTTCCACATACAACTTTGAATCTGGCAAGTCACTGTTATCATACATAGCAGGTCTGAGACAACAGAGTTGCACCCAACTTGGAGGAACTAATTCTGCTAGGTGGTGAGGAATTCAGGGGCCATGAATGCAAATTCCATCACAAAAATTCTGTAAAGAGTATGTTCTCTTGCATTTAAGACTAACACTGATTCTTCCACCAAAAGTCTGACGGAATCAAGAAACGTTGGCATATAAAAGTTAACATTCACTCCCCAACTCCTAGTTTCGACCCTAAAGGGAAACTCCAATTTCATTCTGAGCTATTTCACCTCTCATCTCTTTAAAGGGAAGACAATTCAACCAAAAATGGGAGAAAAACGACATTGTTAATGGAAATTTCCAAGTGCGACTACAAAGGGAGAAAACAACAGGCCAAGAGTGGGAAATAAGAAGAACCCAATAAAACTTTTCTGCTGTTGAAACAAATACTAATTGAGAAAGAGAAGAGGTCACCTTATTGGGGTGGTTCCAACGACAAGGGCAGAACCATGAAAATGGCGATAAGTTGAGCTTTGGCGAAGCTTGAGGCAGTGTTTGACAAATGGGTTTGATGGGCTTGTAATAGATTTGATGTGAGAAGGAAGAGGGATGCGTGGAAGAATGTCTTGGGTCCTCCTTTGAGTCTGAGCATCATCAGAGTATATCGATGGCCTCGCCTGAGGAAGAGTTGTGCGAGGAAGATAGGGATTTGAGAGCAGGTACAACAAGTGCATGATTACGAGCAATCACAACCCATCAATTCGATTCCTCTGATATTATCGGCAAGAGTGAATTCAGCAACAACGAGCAGAGAGAGTTGCAGAATAGAAGAAAGATAAAAGAAAACGGGATGACGTTTTCTGTCCGGTAGTGTAGCTCCCACACCCGCGAGAAATGCAATCAGCGAGACAGACACGCAGGAGCTACACTTTCGGACAGAAACTATTTTCCCAAGGAATATTAAACGTCACTGCATGTAGTGACGTTTAATTTTCCACTTAGTTATCAACTTCGTCCCGACCCCTTTAATATCCTTATCTGTTAACGGTCATATGGATTTTGAAATTTGGACATCTCCGTCTCTCGGACCATAGCGAAGAAAAGGGGAAAGGAGGATCGAATCAGCTTCTAGTCTTTCCGAAACCTAACGCAGTAATATTTCAGGACAGTACTTACGCCATTGCCGGATTTCAAGATCTTGAAGTTTTCAGGTTTTCATAATACCGAAGTCTCGTCTTAGCCCCAATGGAAGAGATCCAACCAAGCACAACACATCTCGATTGGGAGAAAGAACCACCAGTGATCAACTTATCGTTTGGCATCAAAGATGAACCTCCAATTGCTGGAATCCAATATAGCAGTGAGCACGATGATGATGATGATGATGATGATAATGCAGATCCTGAAGATTCAATGCTCTGTCTTTGGGGTTCAAGGCTTGTCCATGCCGGGTTTTCTAGGGTTAAGTGTACAGGTTAGTATCTAGTTTCTTATTTATGTTTTTGTAAGTAAAAATGTTTGAATGGGTTTTCTCCATATTGGGTGTCCAGATTTCCTGAGTCTGGTCCAGGATTTATTGATTAAAGATATGAATTAAATTTTACAGTTTCAATTAATGGCACTTTTTGGATAAATTAGCATTTCTGAGGAAGAAATTTGAACTCTCTTTCTTTCATTTCTCTATTTAGAGCTTGTGGATTCTTCTTACTGATCATAACTTGGATTATTGTAGTCAAAAGGTAGCTTCAATTGTAAATATTGGTCTTTGTGTATTTTGTGCTCTTCCGTGAGAATTAAGTATCTTATTGCTTTGGGGAATCAAGTGTTTATTTTACTTTCTTTTTTATCAGAGGATTTTGTGATGTTTGTGAATGCTGGTGGTGGGACATTAAGGGAAGAAGATGCCAATATGATATTCAAGCCCGACATCTGCTTCCAAGGAGGGAATGTTTTAAGAACAGATGAGAGTATAATAGATGGGGGAGACTATCCATTGATCTATCAGTCCGCACGGTTTGGAAACTTCTTTTACCATTTTGACAATCTTTCACCTGGAGATTATTTTGTTGACCTTCATTTTGCGGAGATCATAAACACAAATGGACCCAAAGGAATGAGGATCTTCAATGTCTATGTGCAGGAAGAGAAGGCAAGATTATTTTCAACCAAAGACAGGTTTACTGAACATGTATTTACTTCCATAATTCATTGATCAGTTTTATGAATTTCCCATGTTGTGGGTGTATGACAGGTTTTATCTGAACTTGATATTTACTCAATTATTGGAGCCAATAAGCCATTGCAACTGATTGATGCCAAGGTCTCTGTGGGTGAGGATGGTGCAATAACAATAAGGTTTGAAGAAGTACAAGGAAGCCCACTGGTCAGTGGGATATGCATTAGGAGAGCACCAAAATTTTCTGGTACTTATTTTTCATTGTTTAAATCCGATGGGACAACATCTCATCCATTTCTCTTTTCAAGAATTGGATGATAATACAGATATCTATTTAGTGGAATATGGGACAAGATATGGCTTAGTCCGGGATAGTAATGGGAACAGTTATTCTATATATTTGGATATTGAAAATGAAATTTTTGAGAT
>NC_056559.1:1344898-1362808 GCF_013358625.1 Macadamia integrifolia
AAAATGATCGTTCTTTTCTGAGTGAAATAAAAAGTTCTAGTTATTGAAATTATAATTATCTGAATAAAGGTCTAAGAGTGACAGTAACGATCAATATTATATCCAATTTATGATTCAGGCATATTCCAACAGTTTTAAGACTTAATTCAGCTTTGCTGCAAAATGTGTGCAGCTACCCAGGTGAAATCTGATCACCTTATTTGTAAATACTGTGCTGCTGAGATAGAAGTTCCTTCAGATCAGGTCAGTGGACTAGATACACTTGATGCAGATTTGAAGTTTCTGAAATGTCTTTATTTATCCTATCTATTTTTATGGATTGACAATAGTTGTGGTTTTGCAGAAGAAACTTATGCGGATGAAATTTACAGCCAAGTATGAGAAAAAGATAGAAGAATTGACTACCCAGTGCAAGCTGAAGACAGATGAGTGCCACGAGGCTTGGATGTCTCTGACAGCTGAAAATGTGCGGCTAGAGAAGGTTATGATGGAACTTGACAATAAGGTCTTCCAAATTCACTCCCAAGGTCAGTAGTTTCCCTCAAACCAATGTTCATTTTTCAGGTAGAACATAAAGATGGCTTCACAGTGTATCACACCATCTGAAAAGATTTCATTAGCCAAATGGTCGACCTAAATGGTTGCCATAACAATATATTATTTGATTACAACTATGTTTTGGGTTGACCAGCCAAAAAAATATGAAACCTTAAGTGTATAATCTTATCCTGATAAGTTACTATCATTCTAGTTCTTACCATGTTATCTCCTTTTAAGACTCATTGATCAAAAACAAATTTGATGGTCTACCAACTGGCAAGTAAGATTTTTCTATTCTGAAATCTCCTCATTGTGTACTTTCTACAATTCTAGATCAAGCTATGGAAAAGCAAGGGACAGAACTGAGGGATATCTGTAGTAGATATGACCATGATAAGAAGTTCTGGATTGCTGCTGTTAATGATTTAGAAGAAAAATTTAAGGTAAGGCAGTTCTTTGAAGAATGCATGAAGAAGTTTCTCTCTTATGGACATATTTTTAGACTGGTTTGGAACTCAGTTTTGATGACAACATATTAAATTCATTGCAGACTCTGAAACAGGAGCATTCTAAACTCTCTCATGAAGCTCATGAGTGTGCTGATTCAATTCCAGAATTGAATAAAATGGTCTTTGCAGTACAGGCTTTGGGTAAGTGGGATTCTTGTTTTACTGGGAAATTGGTATTGGAACTTCAACATCTCATGAGTCTAAATTGAATTTCTTCACAGTTGCACAGTGTGAGGATCTTAAAGTGAAGTATAGTGAAGAGCAGATAAAGAGGAAAAAACTCTTCAATCAAATCCAGGAAGCAAAAGGTTTGTTTTTTATTCAATTTTGACTATCTTTATGTGATTAATGGGCTTTCCTGCTTCATTTCCTGATTGAGAATCGAGATGACTCTTTACTTTTTTTGTGTCTATTATATTTCAGGGAATATCAGGGTTTTCTGTCGATGCCGTCCACTAAGTAAGGGGGAAGTTTCTGCAGGGTACGCAACAATTGTAGACTTTAATGCAGCCAAGGATGGAGAATTAGGGATTTTGAATGGTGGTACAATGAAAAAGACCTTCAAATTTGACAGAGTTTATACACCAAAGGATGATCAAGGTATTAGCATCTCTTGATTAGTTAGTGGGTCTAAACAGATCGTTGAAGTTCTTGCAATTAATTATGTTTTCTTTGGCCATTACAGCTGCTGTGTTTGAGGATGCCTCATCCTTGGTGATATCAGTGTTAGATGGATATAATGTCTGCATATTTGCATATGGGCAAACGGGGACAGGAAAGACTTTTACGATGGAGGGTACAGAGCAGAACCGGGGAGTCAATTATAGGACTCTGGATCAGTTGTTCAAAATCATGAAGGATAGGAGTGAGACTTTTAAATACAATATATCAGTTAGTGCGCTTGAAGTCTACAATGAGCAGATCAGGGACTTGCTTGCCACATCACCAGCATCCAAAAAGTAAGAACAAGATTAAATTGTTAGGTTCTAGGTGCAATTATTTAGGAAGCCTTGACTTGGTATCTTGTGTTTAAGGTGTATGAGCGACTAAAGTATGACATTTTTTTTCTGGGTGATGGCTATTGAGATTTTTGTTGACGCTGTGCTTTTAGGTTGGAGATACGGCAAGCTTCCGAAGGGGTTCATCATGTTCCAGGAATTGTTGAAGCCAAAGTTGAGAACATAAAAGAGGTCTGGGATGTTCTACAGGCTGGAAGTAATGCTAGGGCTGTTGGATCCAACAACGTGAATGAGCATAGCAGCCGGTCTCATTGGTCTGTGCCATGCAAACTCTTTGCTCATTTTGATTAGTTATGAAGCATTGCTTCTTTTTCTTTTTCTTTTTTTAACTTTTTTTTCTTAGCTCTCTTCAGCATGCTTTCTATAATGGTAAAAGCGAAGAATCTGTTAAATGGAGAGTGCACAAAGAGCAAACTTTGGCTTGTGGACTTAGCAGGCAGTGAGAGGCTTGCAAAAACTGAAGTGCAAGGTGAGCGGCTCAAGGAAGCTCAGAATATCAATAGATCACTTTCGGCCCTTGGGGATGTCATATCTGCTCTAGCAAGCAAAAGCAGTCATATTCCATATAGGTCTACCTTTATCTTAACTCATATGCCAGACTAATCCAAACCTTGCCATCGTAGTACTGATTAGGTTCTTGGGACTTATGCAGGAATTCCAAATTGACACATTTGCTCCAAGATTCATTAGGTAAAGGACTAACTGTTTTGGATTTAGATTTTGTATCAGCTTAATAAAATATTTTATTTTTTTTTCCTTTTAGTGAATTGAAGTCTGTTCTACATGACATCGATACTTAAAAATGGTTGTGCATTCAAGTCTAATCTTTCATCAACTATTTAAAGTATGCTGTTGTATCATTGGCTTATGAATTACAGGGGGTGAATCCAAAACTCTGATGTTTGTGCAAATAAGCCCTTCAGAACACGACTTAGGTGAGACATTAAGTTCATTGAACTTTGCAACTCGGGTTCGAGGAATTGAGTTGGGTCCTGTAAAGAAGCAGATTGACATTAGTGAGCTTCAAAAGATGAAAACATTGGTACGTGTCTCTCTGGTTTAAATATGATGTCCTTTCAATTAATATGTTCTCCTTTTCCCTTTAAGATATACTTTTTCTTACATTGATGAGCCAAGTGCAGAGTTACCTATTCTTTCTAATTTTCCTTGAAGCTTGAAAAAGCACAGCTGGAGTCTAGATCAAAAGATGATTCCTTACGGAAGCTGGAGGATAACATTCAAAACTCTGAAAATAAGGCTAGAAGCAAAGATCAGCTTTGCAAAAATCAACAGGAAAAAGTAAAAGAACTTGAAAGCCAGCTTGAGTTGAAGATAGAGTTACACAGACAGCTGGAGAAGCAATGTCGGCATCTTGCAGAGAAATTGAAGGGAAGTGAAGAAACTTGCATGACCCTTCAACAAAAGGTTGCTCTTTGAAAGAATTTTTTTGAGTTTCCTTTGTTCTTACAGGAAATGGACAGTTATGTGATATTTGAATTCTTTGATGCTTCTAAGGTTAAGGAGCTTGAAAACAAGTTGAAAGAGAGACAGCAAATGGAGTCTATCACTTTTCAACACAAGGTTGCTGCAACAGAGTACAACTTTTCCATTTGAATAAAAAATCAAAGACAAAGGAAAATGCTAGTGTAACATTGTATTAGCATTCGTCTCCTAGCTAACCTATCCTTAAAAATGAAATACAAGAAAAGACGACAAACATAAAGATTGCTAATTAGTAAAATTTTCTGTGTTTACACAGGTCAAAGATCTTGAAGAGAAGCTGAAAGACAGAGAACTTCAGTCTGTATCAGATTCTATCACCCTTCAGCAAAAGGTTGTTGCAACTAAAGTAGGCAGTTGTACTTTGACCGGCGAAAGGGATTCTACAAAGTATTAATTTTTGTTCTCTCATGTAACCCAGGTCAAGGAACTGGAGAGCAGGCTGAAAGAGCAAGAACAAAACTCAGAGTCCAAATTCCTTAAGCAGAAGGTGAAGGTCCTTTCTATCAACTTTCATTCTGATTAAGGGCTTTCTATAAGAATGTGCCTAAGAGATGGGACTCTTGCCAATGAAAACTGAAATGGGAAGTGCATTATCAAGGGGGGATTTCATGGACATGCTAACTTCAGCTTTGAATATTATGGCAGGTTAAGAAGCTTGAAGACAAACTAAGAGAGCGAGAACAAAAGGATTCTATGCTACTATTGAATCCAACAGGGAAGTCAGGAGTAGCTACCCCAACTGAAGGAAAGGCCCAGTCCAGGGAGGAATCCATGAGTGAAATTGATCCCCAGATTCTAAGGAGCTCAAGTTCAATCAATCGCCCAATGAATCATGGTTCTGTTTTGCTACGTGGGACTGAACCCCTCCATGAGATTAAGAGGAAAAGAGATATCCAAAGTGGTGAGGTGGAGAACAATTCTTCACTTGTAAAGAAGAGCTCAAGTTCAATCAATCGCCCAATGAATCAAGGTTCTGTTTTGCTACGTGGGACTGAACCCCACCATGAGATTAAAAGGAAAAGAGATACCCAAAGTGGTGAGGTGGAGAACAATTCCTCACTTGTAAAGAAGAGGGTGCGAACTGAGCTTGGGAAAGTTAGGCAAATTGACCCAGTTAAACCGTTGACGAGAGTTACAAGACCAACCAAACCAGTTAATACTGCTCCAAAGATTTTTCCTCGTGGCAGAATCAGCAGAGATCAGGTCCAAGGAATCAAGGAGAGAGATAAGACTAGGGGATGGTCAAGATAGTGAAAGACGTGAAAACTAGTGAAGCCAGGCCTGTCTTGGATGTATCCATACCATCCTTCCTCTCTTCTTCTCCCCCCTCCTACTTAAACACAAGCAAAAGTCCTTGTAAGCAAATGTTCTCACTGTTGAATGGAGGAGAATCATAGCAGTTACTGGAAATGTATTCCATGACACAAACAGATATTGATCTTGAGCCCAATTTTTCTGGGTTGAGAAGGGTTGAAATGTTAGCAATATAATCTTTGATGCATGCATATAAATTATGCTGAAGCAGAAACATTAGTGTACAAACGTTCTCACCATCTAATCGGAAGTTAATATGGTGACAGTAGCTCAAATTTGAAAATTCAGGATCAAGGATTTGTTAATGAATGAACTAAAATATGGTGATAAACCAATTTCTCTATTCGTCATTGTATTACTACTAGTCTCATCTTCCTTTTTGAAACAGTGGAGCATAAGGAGATTGATTGATTTATTGAACTTTGTTGCTTTAAGAACTGAAATTCCAAAGAAATGCAAATCGACTTGATACAGGTTTGTCTTTATTTTCAGTCATTGACTTGTTTGAGAAGGAAGATTTGGAAAAGTATGTTTCATTTTATTTTTATATGATTTGCTGCTTCTAAATTACTAAGCTAATCTTTGAATGGTGCTTGATTGTGGTTCCCGTGTGACTGAGCATTCATGGACTGGTTTGTTTGCTATGACAGGACTAGCGAGAATGGCTGTTTATTTTGAACTAGAGTACTATTTGTGATATAAATGCTAATTTCATAAAATCATTGGAATTTAATTTGGTTAAATAGGTTTTGGATGATATCCTTTTATATATAGTTGAGACTGTCAACAGCCCTTCTTTCATATCCTTGGTAAGTATATGGATATAATAATCATGGAACAGGGTTCACTTTCAAATAAGCATTTGATGTGTAATTTAAATGGATGGTGCATCACACAAAATGCATTCTCTCTTATGTTTGTTACAAGTTTAATGGTTTGTTAATTTAAACCGAAAATAAATGTAACTATTATACTTGTTACAAAATATAGTAGTTTGTTTGATTGCATACATATCCTTTCCCTAAGAAAAAAAATAATAATGAAGATGAAAGATAAAAACTAATTAAAAGAAGAGAGAAATTAAGTAGAGTCCAAAATGTGAATCAAACATTCCCGTACAAGGACTTGATATGGACTCTGGACTCGAGTTTTTCTTGCAGAATCTTGGTTTCCAAATCTGAAGATCCAATTTTACGGTTTCTGAGACCCATTTGGGCCGGCTCTGACCGATTCTAATTTTCATAACACTGACCGGTCTAAATTCAAGAAAAAAATGACAGGTCCGATGTATCCAAGTAACATCTTGTTCTTACTTGACAACCTAACTTGATCTCCGTTATGGAAGGCTCAACAAGATTTGGACACCGATGGTTAGGATTTCTATTGGATCGTTATCGGTAGAAGTCAATCCAATACCGATACACTGGTACTACGACTCAATGGTAAAAACAGAATTAAAAATTATTAAAATAAATACCAGTATATAAGGAGAGAAAAAAAAAACCGTAACACCTGTCACATGAAACTGTTCAATTCCTTGTATAACCGTGACTGTTGTATTGTATTGTTGTCTAAACCTGTCCCAAGTATGACTCCTCCCATGAAATTGAAACTTTGAAGTAGAGCCCAAGCTTTTCATCCTTAGCCAACAACAAAAAATACCTAGCCCAACAGGCAAACCCCGGAAAAAAATCATCTGCAATTTCGATCTCGTACAATTCCATGAAATATCACCTTCAGCGGGTGACACGTGTATTGATACCAATGCAATGGTCCAGATCTGATTTAAAGGACTCTTCACTAATTTAAGGTTTTATTAGTTGTACCAGATCTGGACCATTGTATTGGTATCAATACACGTGTCACCCCCTGAAGGTGGTATTTCATGGAATTCCATCAGCAAACCCCGGAAAAAATTCGTCTGCAATTTCGATCTCGTACAATTCCATGAAATATCACCTTCAACGGGTGACACGTGTATTGATACCAATGCAATGGTCCAGATCTGATTTAAAGGATTTTTCACTAATTTAAGGTTTTATTAGTTGTACCAGATCTGGACCATTGTATTGGTATCAATACACGTGTCACCCCCTGAAGGTGGTATTTCATGGAATTGTACGAGATTGGAATTGCAGACGATTTCAACCCAGCAAACCCCTTGAATGCAAAGAATTAATCATTCCTCCTCGCTTGTCTTGCTTGCGGAAAAAAATCGTCTGCAATTCCGATCTCGTACAATTCTGTGAAATACCACCTTAAGGGGTGACACGTGTATTGATACCAATGCAATGGTCCATATCTGGTTCAACTAATAAAACCTTAAATGAGTGAAGAGTCATTTAAATCAGATCTGGATCATTGCATTGGTATCAACACACGTGTCACCCCCTGAAGGTGGTATTTTACGGAATTGTACGAGATCGGAATTGCAACGATTTCAACCCCCTTGCTTGCTTCTTCTTCTTCTTCTTCTTTATATTTAAGAAATCCAAAAATGGAACCCACTTGGTATAATCACTTCATCCTCACAAAAACGAAGGAAACCAACCTGTTAAAGGAACGAAAAGATATGCTGCAAGCGTTTAAGTTTTGCAAACGTGAACTGGTGATGATCAAGTCTGGTAAACCTAAATATCTTCACTGCTTTCTCCCTACCAAAGAGGAAGAAGAAGAATTTGCAAAGAAACCAGTTGCTGAGATAATGGTCCCCAACGATGGATGGACGATCAAGAAGGTTCTGACGGGTAGCGATGTAGGGCACTTGTCGAGATTATTGTTGGGGAAACATGTGGTGGAGAAATTTATATTCCCTTATTGGGATCAGACCATAGCCCAAGCAGTCGAGCATTCTCGATTTCGCCATGAAGTGAATGTGATAGACATAGACACCATGGGTGAACACAAGTTGTTCTTCTTCAGGTGGGCTTGCAAAGGCTCTTATATCTTGCAAGGAAACTGGTCTTCTCAGTTCGTGAATCGTAGGAAATTGAAGAATGATGATATGATCGGAATGTTTTGGGATATTTCTTCTTCTTCTTTAGTTTTTTCTGTCCTTTCTCGTTCTTCTTAGTTAGTTCATTATGTCCTCTAATACAGTAATTAGAGGACAGATGAAGTCAAACCTTTTTCCTCTCTCTCCCTCTCTCTCTCTCTCTCTCATGGTAATTAGTTTCAGTGTAATACTCTAATATGCATGATTTGTTGTCTACGTAAAATTAAAGGTGGTTGTTTTGTGACACTGATTCATCCTATTCAATCAACATCAACGGTCTTGAATCCATGATTAACAGATTCGAATATCCCAATGACAAATTTCTTCCTCAGGAAGTTCAGATTCGCACCTTCAACTGTGTGTATCACTTGAAAGGCACTAAAGAATATAAAGAGAGATCGCAGGAACTATAGTTTACATTTTGCCTTTTTATTGCAAGTTTTACCATACAAAACTAGCATAGATATCATTCTCCCATGAGGCTTTGTAAGAACTTTTTAACAAAAACCCATAAAGAAAAGAAGAACAAGAAGACATGGATTAACAAAGAAAGATACATCAACAAATTAGTACAAAAAAGCTCACCATTTCCTCCACCTTCTTGAAACCAAGAGCCAAGAGAAAACAAGAAAAGAATATCATCTGAGATGGGTTTCCTTAGCTTTCTTCTTTTATGATCTCTCTCTCTCTCTCTCTCTAGGGTAATGCATTATATTGATGCAAATCCGTCCATGCTAGAATCCCATTCCAGTTGCTTTCGTTGCTGCCACTGTTGTTGGTGATGGTAGTGGAGGTTGGAGTGTAAGAGTTCTCATAGAACCACTCTGTTGTTGTGGCACCACTACTGATACAGCTTTTCGTGTTCATGGGATTATTATTATTAACTGCAAAAACCTCTTCTTTTGAGATCCCTTGTGCCGGTAAGATCTGGTTTTCAAGAACAACAGGTAGAGCCGAGAGTGAATCACCTCCTCCTCCTCCTCCCCCTCCTCCTTCTCCTCCTCCATCTCCATCTTTATGTGATCTTGTCTCTCCACCAAAAAGCATAGCCAATCTCTGCTGCTGCAACTTCCAGTGCAAATCTTGATTTATATAACTCAAAGACTCGATTGAAGAAGTCATAAAGGATCCAGAAGCTGGCATAGCAGCAGCCGTGGATGATGATAAGTCTTTCCCAAAGGAAGAAGGAAATTTAGAGAAAGGTAGTCCACCTCTACCTCCATCACTTATACCACCACCAAGTTGTAGAAACTGATCCATAGTTGGAGAAAGTCCAAATCTCAATTCACCAAAGTGAGATGATGGTATGGAGGAGGAGGAGGAGGAGGAGTAGTCCTTTGAAGTGGAGGACTTAGTAGTGGTCCTAATCTTGTTCTTGCGAGAAGCACCGCCGATAGGAACGTTACGAAGAGCACCTCCTTTGGTCCAATACCTTCTACATGTCTTGCAGAAGTGGCGTGGCTGTGTAAGGCTGTAATTATTGTAATAGCAGAACTTGGTGTTGGTTGAATTGCATCGAGGGCATTTCATGGCTTCCACCGGTGGCCTTATCTTATCGTCACAGGTGACTGGCTTCATCGGAATATAGTTGGGTGTTTGGGGAGGAGATGAAGAAGGGAAGGGGAGAGAGGAAGGCAGAGAGAGAAGGGAAATGAGCTGTGGAATTAGGATTTCCTGTGGAAGAAGGAAAAAAGAGGGTATTGAATTTAATGGGTGTCATGCATGCGGATGAGAGGTAAAAGTTTGTTGATGGGTGTGCCTGTGATCTCCATCAAAGAGGGACACTTAGAAATGGAAAAAATTTATTTGCTGGAGAGATTTGTCTAGCTCTTATAGAACAAATAAAGATTATGAGAGCGACGAGAGAGAAAGAGAGAGTTCACAAAAAAAATAAAAAATAAAAATAATAAAAAAAAGAAGAGAGAGAGAGAGAGAGAGAGAGAGAGAGAGAGAGAGAGAGGGGGGGAGGACCTCACTAGAAGACACTTGAGAGAGAAATGTTTTAACTTTGTAGTATTTATGTAAGAGAGAGAGAGAGAGGGGCTTAGATTATTTGGTCTTGGCAGCATGAGAGACCAAGTTATAACAGAACAAATAGGCGCCTAAATGAACAGTGTTTGATACTTTGATTAACAAAAACAGAATTGAATTTATTTATTGATGGGTCGGTTTGGTTTGGTTTGGTTTTGATGGATTGAATCAGTTTTAGTTTATTACTGGCCAATCCAAAACAAAATCGTTAAGGAAGTTTTTTGTTTCAATTTGATCCTTTTTTTATTGTTTCAGTTGCAACATGAATGGTTTTTTTCCTTCTGAGTTTTGTGATGGTAGCAGAATCTGACCGGTCATGATCCATTGGATCAACCCAATTTGAAGGAGTATATATATGTACTATTGTCTTGTTATGTAAACATTGTGAGATTTGGGGTTTTTTCGTTTATGGGTTTTAGTATTTTTACCGCGAGTTTGGGTGTTCTTGAGAGATCTCCATTGTAATCTTTTTCCAATATAGTGATTCACCTTCAACCGCATGGCCTGCGTCATACTAGAATTGAATAAGAATCATTCAACTTTTACTAAAAACTCAGTAAAAAACACTAAACACCCTGTATGAGTAACTCCAAGAAAGTAAGAGGAGTTCAAATTGAGATCATGTGATCCCTTGCCAACTCCCCTTGGGGTTAATTAGTCCTTAACTAATGGATGGAATAACACTATGATACATGAATTAATGGGGATACATGGCATGAATGTAATGGCTTCCAATGAGTACAAGATGGTCAGATGGTCAGTGAGAACAGACAAGAGAGGCAAAAGCAATTGAGAGAGAGAGAGAGGACTTTGGGAAAGTACTGTTCAGAGAAGGAACAGCGGCAGTACTAGTGCAGCAGTAGTAGGGCTGCTAAAGGCCAGCGGCTTTGTCTATTCTTCCCCTCTGTTACGTCCCTTTTAACAGATACAACCCCATCCTCTCGTCCTCCACCCTTCATGAACTCAACCCTAAAGTACAGAAAAATTGGTGGAAATTTCAGGGAAAAACAAAACCAATAAAATATCATACAAATAAGATAAAAGGAATTTTCAGGAATTTTCACGTGTGCAAAGCATAGGGAAACCATTATGAGGGAAGTGGTTGTAGGAGTAAGTTTGAACTAGGGCAAGAGTGTATTATGGAAAATTATTCAAATGAGGGATATTTAGGACATTTCTTAAGGGGTACTACAGTAATTTGGATGGGGACGTGCAATTTTGATTTTGTATTAGAATCATGTGGATCATGAAACGTAGAACGGTCATGAAAACCTAGAGCAAGAGATCACTGCTGGTCATGTGGGTCGTACACCATAAGGCCATTGAGAGTGCACACAGGGGCATTACTATGAGTTGGATTTTTTATTTCACAAAGGGTGAAGTGATAATTTTGCAGGACCCTGTATCTGTGCACAGAGGCCATGCGACTAAGCAGATTTTTTTTCTTATCAAAAGAGTGGTGGGTTTAGGCCCTAACTGAGAAGTACTTTGAACAATGAGTGATAGTTAAAAGAGTCCTGAGACTTACCAGTAGTGGATGAGCTGTGTGGAGTTGGTGCAATTCACAAGGTCGGCGGATTGGGTAACTAACAACTACAAGGGAGGAATAGGGATCAGAGTTTGTGGCTTTCTGGCTATTACCAAACTCACCAACTGGTCTTCTCAAGCATATCTAATCCGTGAAATGAAGCCCACTTGGAAGTTTCGAAGATTGGAATTAAGATGGAACCGAAGCAGACTATATGGTTTAAGAATCCATCAATTATGGTGCTTGGACACCACAAGATGATCACGTGTCCACCTTCTCTCTCCAAATCTCAATCTGTCTTTTTCTCTGTCGTAACTAATGGATCGGCCAGCATGGGTTAGATTGGATCGATATCAGCCTTCATCGATACATTGGTAAGGTATAAACATAAAATGGAAATATTTATTATAAAGTATAACACTAAGGGATTAGTGCAATTGACTTAGAAGGAACACGGTACTCTACCTCAAGAAACAAGATCTCGTGATTAAACCTTCACCGCTGCACCTGACTTCTTGGGACCATCGTACAAAAATTTCCATTTTGGACCGACCAAATCTTGTATAAGCGGCAAAGATAAATCAGTCAAATATAGTCTGATCCACGGTAATCCACTTTATGCTCATGCAGTCATGCCTAACCACGAGGTGGTGCTTTTTGTCAAACATTTAACTGTTACATCTATAACTACCCATTCCCCTATTAACCATATTAACTCGAACTTATATGTAAGGAAGATATATATGGCAGGAAACATATCAAGAGGCGAGGTGGTACATTGGCCTATGAAAAACTGCCAGAAACATTGCCACAGTAATTAGTAATTACACAAGAAAAAAAAAATCACTGTACAATTAATTAACAATTTTATCAGCTCTAACTCTCTTTCCCCACCCACCTCCCAAAATTTCCATTTCTCCTCTTTCTTTCCTCTTAATTCTCTTCTGTGTAAACACAACATTATCTACAAGGCTTATCTGATGCCCACAAGTTCTCAACCAAACCCAAACCCTTCGTTGGCTTCGTGGATTGCTAGAAGCAGTCTCTCCTCTAGATGTTGTTTAGATGGATACTCCGGTAGGTCTAACTGGTTGAAACTGCAATGACCATGGAAGATAACAAGGATAAGTCATCATAAGTAGACTATCTACACATATTTTGTGACAAAAATTTGGTAGAGGGATACCATGTATGAGCAGAAGGCAAGTGGTCAGGGCTCCCATAAGCTTTATGAATTTGAAATCTTTGCGAGCCTGAAATTCCTTGAAGTGCACTGAAACCTTCTAATGGCACCTGGAAGGATTTGTACAACTCAGCACGTTAACCTTATCTCACTATTCTTCAAAGAATAATACTCGTGAACTGAATCATTAATAGCAAGAGAATTCAGAAGTGAAACAGCGAAACCGGTTTTGGAATACTCGTTGAAGTCAGGAAACAGGAAGCTTATTAAAAGAGAAGGAAAAAAAGAAAAGGGCATAGGGGGAATGCTTGGAAGAGCTCACAAAATAACACAGCACAAGAACAAAACGATAGAATTTTTCCGGCCCAACTATATATCTCATCAATACCCTTATTGCACTCAATCTTGATAATTAAAATAGAAAATCCATCACCCAAACAGTATCATGCCAGCAGTTGCTTACTGAAAATACAGAGTAGAGAAATTATATGCATTAAGGGCAAGATATACTGTGGAACCACCTTCATAGGACTTCTCTTGCTAGAACAGTAGCATTTATAAAACCTGGTACAGGGTAGGGTTTGTACACAAAATACCTTTGAGGTGCCAGACACGAACTGTAGAAGACGAGCCTTATCCTCCTTGCTGAAACCTTGAACCACCTCCCAAAACCATTGAATAACAGGAGATGCAGCACTGTATCCAGAATACTCGGTATTTGCTCTTAGGTCATCCACTGAAAGAAAATGAAAATAAGAATAGCCCTCATTAGCTCAAGGATATTCATGGAGAGGATAATCCTCAAAAATGACATTTCATCCAGCATTAGTAATGAAATTGGTCAAATCGACGAAGGGAACTTACAATCAATATCTGGAAGCCCACTTATCAACAATTCCAGTTCTTTATCATTAAAGATTGATACCAAATCCCGAGGTATCAGCTCATTGAAACCTTCCAAAAATGCATTTATTTGAGGACGAATAGCTGTTGTCAACCGATGTTCAGCAACTAGACCAACATACTCATGCTTATTCTCCTCAGTAACTCGAATATTCCGGCCACCGGGGATCAGCTCATAGTCAGTGACCTGAAATTTCTTAAGATTCAGTTTGACTACAAAGTATTATACCATTAAGAAATTTCAAAGACAGGTAGAAGCTATTACCTCTGCCCTTTCATACAATATCAATTTCTCCTCATCAGCATCCATGCTGAAGGTAAGGTCTAAAACATCACTTGTATCATTCTGCAAAAGTTTAAAAGCAGACCATTAAGTCCGCATTGAGCAAAGATATACCTCTGCACAGAAATGTAATTACATATATAAATACAAGCACACCCCACACATTTATATAAATGGAAGATCTTTTAAGGTGACAGATAGATGGGGCACCATCCATATCCACTGGTCAAATAAAAAATTCAGAGCCAAATTCAATCTTATTTCCCCCACCCCATGCGGCAGCATTAATCTTTGTATTTTTTTATAAGAATTTTTTTCTTTTTATTTTCAGACACCTATTTGTTTACAAAAATTAAAGAATATTCAAAGCTATATCTCCCACAACATCTCCAATTCCATTTGGTCTGAAACTAAACACATGAGCCGAAGACTCAATACCCTAACTTCACAAAAATTTCTGGGAGTGAAATGGACATCCAGAATGTGCAAGAGATGCAACAAACCTCAAGCATCCACTTTAGGTTTCTGAAGTAATCAGGATCTATAGCCTCGATGTCATGATATGTAACTTTAACCCCCAGGATATGCTTGTAGAAAGATCGAGTGAAATGGACATCCAGAAGTTGACTATCAAACAGTGCTTTTCCAACCTGCAAAGCAATGATGTAAGGGTAAAGCATATATTCAAGTAATAAAAATGGCAATAGAAGAAAAGGCACACACCACTCGCCCGACAAACTTGAAATATGAGAGATGCTCCGTTTGGTAGACAGAGTTAGGATTTGGCTGAAATGTTGATTCGTTGCCCACTGTCGTAAAAAGTAGTGCTCCCTTGTCAAATATAACCCTGGACAACAACTGATACCATTCCCTTGTTAGTCCACCAGCATCAATACCTTCCTCCCCTTGAAAATGAACAGTTAACCTCCCCTTCAAGTCTTGAGCAGAACGCATGCGCAGTTGATTATATGAATCTTCAAGAATGTATGCTCTTCTCACTGATATTCTCAAAGGACTATGATGATGATCATGCTGATGCTTTATCTTAGATCGGAAGTGAGCACGTTTATTATCAAAATCAATAAAGCGCGGAACCTTCAGCATGAGAGAGAACTTCTCGAGCAACCCAGGGTTCTGCCTGATGAAAGCATTTAATAGCTTCCTATGCTTTTCTGAGAACTTGAAGAAAGCAGTGTTCTTTTCATCAACTTTTGCAATAGAGCCTGAAGGAGTCTTCTGTTGGGCAGCAGATGAGGTAGCATCTTCAACATCAGAAGTCACAGCAATGCTGAGATCATGACCAGTACCAGGATGTGCAGGATGTAGCTTCTCACAGGTCACAAAGAAAGATTCTATATATGGCAAGATGTTCTGGGCACCCGCTGGAAGTGGAGGCATTACACCAGCAGTTGGGGATGTGACTGTTCTAGATGATGTGGACAAATCAGTCACCGAATCTGAATAACTCTCTATTTTGTTTATGCAAGTGCTCAACTCCAGCCACAATGGCTCCAAGGCAGCATTAATTTCCCATACTTGAGAGAGAGCATCACTGTGCCCCCTTTCAGAGGGAGATTGTTGATCCTTCTCTTTCTCATGTAGGTATGAAACAAGAGAACGCAATGCTTGGAGAACCCTCAGGATTGCAGTCCCACTAGTAGAAGTTGTACTCAGAAGTGCTTTTTCTGCTTCTCCAAATATATGCAACTCATCCATTGCAGATCTACTTAATTGTTTGACAGAATCAGCTAGCTCGGTAATAAATAGATGACAGTGAGATGGAGCAATAGCCACCAACTTCCTCAATACCTCAGCAACAAGAACATAAGCATTATCTGACAAGCTGTGCAGAAAAAATTGTCAATCTAACCATTAAACTTGCAATTTAAAACTCAAGAGAAACAGCACCGATGTAACAATGGCAAACAATTAATGCAACATAAGAAAGTAGAGCCATCAAATGTCTGCCAAAATATGTATGCATGGACTGTACCAGAACAAGTGAAACATGCTAATTCAGTCAAAAAAAGAAGAAACAGACCAAAATCAAATCACTTCAGCTTTAACCTTCCTCTGAAGTCCACCACTAATAACAACCCCCACCCCACCCCACACCCCACACCCCTGGGGGAGGAGGATGCACCAATGTTACAACAGTATAAAGCCGCAAACATGAAAAACGTGGTTCAAGGAAATAAAACTACTATATCTAATTATATGCACAAGCAGAACCCCTAATAGAAATTGTTTCCAATGATAATTCAACTCCAAGACCCAACAAAGATAAAGTGATAAAAAAGCAGAAGGTACAAATAACTATAAAACCTATTAAAAATGTGTGCCTCATGTATACCTGAACTGTTTGTGGTACAATGACCTAGTGACCAGATTGTCAATTTGGTAAACCGTAACGGAATCCCTAGAGTGCAAATTATAAAATAATAATAATAAAGAATAAATTAATTGAAAAAAAAAAAACCCAGTTTTGGAGCATTGGAGAGAGAGAAATTGAAGGCATCCAACGATTTAGATAAGATTATACAACCATTCATCATTCAATCCTTAAGTTTACTTTCTGAAATGAATGCACTGCTTCTTCCATTGTTCAAGGTAATGCTGTAACAGTGATAATTTTAAATTCCAACTATGAATAGAGGAGGTAAGCAGAGGAACAAATACAAAATAACAACAAAACACACTCCAATAAAGCTACCCAATAAATTCCAAACAGGGCAAGTGGATTTTTTGCTGGGTACAGCCATGATTTCACCCACATCATATTCCAATAGAGTTATCTTTTTCTTTTGGGAGTTAAGGAAATTCCAATAAAGTTATCAACACGTTAAAGTCAAATTATTTACAGCCAATCTTACCAAGCTAAAAAGAATGAAGTTAAAAAAGATAAACCAACTACTGTGACAATATAAAATCTAAATATATGAAAGGTCTAGCTCATTAGTAAAAAAAGAATAAAGGTCTATCTAAGTAGCGCATACCCCTCCCGTGCAAGCAAAGAGCATAGAAGTCTAAGTTCTGCTTGTGGTAGGCTGAGTAGTACAGCTTGAGTATCACGTTCATTATTTGTACCAGAAGCTGAGGGTTTGAGGCATTCATCAATCTTGGATGACTTGACATCACCAACAGAAGAAGCACCACCACTGTCAACATTTATCGCAGCATTTTGCATCTGAGAACCAGATGTTGGCTCCACTGGTGATATCCCAGACTTATTGGATAAGCTGGAGTTGTTTTCAGCATTATCAATGACTATGTCCAAAAGATTTAGCAACTGAAACAGAAAATAATAGATGTCAACTCATTAATATTTGAAACAAAATTCAGGAACTCAAAAAATAAATGAATAAATAAAAAACAAAAACAAAAAGTGAGCATTACCTGTTCAAGATGGGCAATGCTTCTCAAATAAAGAGGTTGATTCAAGAGGCATAGAAGAAAGACAATGGAGACATCTCCCTTCTGATTTTGCTTGCTTCCAGTTTCTTCCTCAACCATCACAGCTTTTCCATGTGCCCGATCAGAGCTCTCTGACTCGGTAACCTGTGGCTGTGGAAGCTCAAGCTGAAGCAAAAGCTTTGCAACAGAAGGATGGTTCCGCGCTAAGTATGTCAGAGTTTCCAGAATGCGCCGAGACAACAGGGGAGGGACACCTACAGAGCAAAAGCAAGGGAAAATTATTAGTGCATCGGTTTCTGTAGCCAGATGTCCCTGTGCTTGTTAAAGCCCATACTGATATGTCTAATATAGGATCATATTATAAATTATTCATGTAAAATGGAAAAGGCATAGAGGGCCAAAGTAAAGACTTACCATCCAAATATTGTGGTCGAGAATACATAACATTAGTCTGGCAAGCATAAAGGCGATATGATGGCTCTCCAGCACTGTTCAAATGATCGACAGTCCGCCGCATATCGAGCATCAGCATATCCATCAGAATTTGCACCAGAGTGGTCCTTGTCTCATGGTGAGCACACAGATTCAGGAGAAGCCTCTGTAACTGGCCCTTATACAGTGGCTGCATAAATATAAATGTTTATTTATCATAGATTCAGAATTATGTGCTTTGCTTTTTTTTTTTTTT